>NC_089860.1:19681212-19843712 GCF_036373705.1 Amia ocellicauda
GAGACCCCATCTCAAACTCTCAATCATTGCCGCATATAATCTGTGCTCCCCCCACCAGCCCCCGCTCTCATGCATTGTTGATAAAATCTGACACATTTGACCCCCTTCAAAACAAATACTACAACTACCCATCAGGTCCTTATTTTGCCGGTGGTAGCGCAATCTGTCACTGCATTTCTCTTTGTATGTAACAAATCTCACACACTGGTGTTTTGGAAACTTGAGAGTTATGATTATAGTGGTATATATATATACTTTTTTCTTCTTCTTTTTTTTACCATTCCCGTTCAGTGTTGTAATAGGCTACTGTAATATCAATGCCTAGTATTTATTAAAGTATTACTGTGTAGCACAACCACTTAAAGACCATTACTTATATTAATAATTGCCTGATAAATCTATTGATTAATAAACTAATGCCCATTGATTAAACGATCAAATATTTTAATCGACTGACAGCCCTAATATATATACAGTATATATGTAATATATATATAATATCTCCAGGGGTGGACTGGGACCAAAATCAGCCCGGGAATTTCAAATTGACAGGCCCATATTTATGCCAAACTCAATATACCGAAATAATCAGCACAAGTGAGCACATGCAGCATGCCATCATGAAGTATCGGTAAAACAAAATAACAAATAGTTTTACATTGTAAGTGCAGAACTTATTTCTAAATTGTAGGCTATAGCTACTATCAGGTTTTCACAGATATTATGGGCAATTTAGGTATGGCAAAGTATAGGCTTAACATTACTTCATGATCTAGAAGTCAGAAATAATTGGCTATCCTATTGAACATATCATAAACCTTTCCGTCAACTAAATATTTTTCTATTCATTATTCTTTGTCTCTGCACATTTCTCTGCCACCCCTTTGCGGTCAGTGAATCCAAAATTACAACATAACTATAGTAAAACAACAATCACTTTGTTTATTACGTTTTTACGTATCATTGCCAGAGTGCTGAATAAATTCACCACTTTTTTCAGTTAAACAGCTTTAATGGTTTTGCTTTTACTCAGGCTATGAGTAACCTGCAGATTCAAGCTCATTTTCCTCATGAGAACAGTTTGAATCCAACAAGCCCTGGATGTGGAGAAATCGCCCAAAAAAAGATTTTTTCACAATATTCTTTTTTGTAATATACATATTACAGCCTTTAACACTATTAAATATGACTTCACTGTTTACATGGAACAGATCAAAATATGATTACTGTACTGGAAACAGATAAAAGTTGTCTAAAACTAGCATAAATAGAATACATACTGTACACTCATTAAATTGGGAACTTGGGAACCCCTGATCTATATATATCTATATCTATATCTATATCTATATCTATATATACAGACGTGTGACAAATTAAAGGTGAAACCAACAAAGTGTGTCAGTAAGGTGTTGGCCACGATGAGCTGCCAGAACAGCTTCAATGCTCTTGGAACAGATTCTACGAGTCTCTGGATGAACACCATTCTTCCAAAAGATATTCCCTTATTTGGTGTTTGATGATGGTGGTAGAGAGCGCTATATAACACGTTGGTCCAAAATCTCGACGTGTTCAATAGGTCTTCAATTGGGTTGAGATCTGGTGACTGCGAAAGCCAGAGCAGATGATTCACATCATTTTCATACTCATTACACCATTCAGTGAGCTCTCGTGCCCTGTGGATGGGGGCATTGTCATCCTGGAAGAGACCACACCCATCAGGACAGAAATGTGTCACCATAGGATAAAGGTGATCACTCAGAATAACTTTGTCATGATTTGCAGTGACCCTTCCCTCTAAGGGGACAAGTGGACCCAAACCATGCCAGGAAAATGCCCCCCACAGCATAACAGAGCCTCCGGACCCCCTCACTGTAGGGGTCAAGCAGTCAGGTCTGTACCATTCTCTTGGTGTCGCCACACATGCACTCGCTCACTTGTCAACACTACCCAGTTGAGCAGTTTTTGTGACTGAAGCTCCTGCCATTTGTGCCCCAATAATGACCCCCTCTTTCAAAGTCACTTAGATCCTTTCCTCTTGCCATCTTGGTCCACAAACAAGGTTAACTGGGCCTGCTCAGCATTTGTATACATGCCACAGTGCATGATAGGATGTTAATTGCTTAATTGTATAATGCAGTGCACCTATTTGGAGGCATCTGCATTTGTTATGTTCCTCCACTCATTTATTATGTTTTTTTTTCCTTTAATTTGTCTAATTTAATAATATACATACAGTATATCTTCATCATTAGCATCACTATCAGCCTATACAGATCCACTGTTGGATGAAGGCCTCCAACAGAGGTTTCTACTAGGTCAATCTACAGCTTCCCTTTTCCATGTCACACCTGCAAAGTTTATTATTTTATCTTCCCATTTATATGTGTTATTTTTTTTCCATCTCTGAGGGGGTGGGCTGTGTGTATGTGTGTGTGATCCATTCTATAGTTTATTTTGATCATCTTTGGTCTGTTTTTCTTGCAGTCTTTCAATGATGTCTTGGATGAAAAAAAAAATAATACTTTCTCACTAACATTCTCAATCAAGCAACTTAAAATCCAAATATATGTATTCAAAATATTACAAATCCCAATTCTGGTTGTGTTATACATCTAATATCAAACTTGCAAATATAATTTTCAGAGAAACACATTTGTCTTCAGGCAACTAGAAATGTCAAGAGACATTCTTTGAGTTTTTATTTTCTTCGTTTCTTCTAAGGAGGGGGAGGTGTGTGAATGGGGGGGGTGGGGATAAAAACTAAGAAGGGGAAAGATTATATTGTTGCTGTTGTTGTGTTGTATTGATTTACCACGATAAAAACATTTGATCACAAAAAAAAAATAAAAAAATAGTAATATTGATTTTATTTTAAAGCCTGTGCGGTTGATTGGCTCTCTATGTAGCTGTAATGAAGATTGACGGGAGGGTGGGATTTGTTATTACTTGTCTCTGATTGGCTGACAATGACAGATCTGCGCAACTCCGCCAATGGGATCGGTGGAATTCTGCGGCGCTACAAGAATATGACCAATGGCTTCCTCTCAGAGATACTTTGACAAAGTAAATTAAAACACTGTTAAGTGTATAATATGTACAGTGCAATTCATATACCACAAATCTACAGCTGCTATCTTAACCCACGTAAAAGCCAAACACCCTTCTGCGACATTAGCAATGACAGAAAAGGAAAGAGGAGCAACAAACAAACTGATATTATTAAAACACACACAGTCGGCTATTGCTATATATTTTGTTTTCACTGGAACTTGAACGAACAGGTATATTTCCGAATTTATTTAATAAAGTTGTTGTGTTAGATTAGTATTTTAAAATAAAGTTCAGAACTTCTTGCAATTGCCAAAATTGTCACATTGCATTATTTTGCATTTAATGTATTTTTTGTTAATGCGTTTCCAAAATATTGCAGCAGAGAGTAGTGGCAAGCTCATTTCCCACTCGATTACACTTTGGATCTGCAAGTTATTCTTATGTATTTATTTTACCATAATTATCACCTTATATAAACTGCTGTGTATTTTGATCTGAAACTACCAATCAGCGGCTTCACAGACACTGCTGCCTGACAGTCCTCTATTCTGATTGGTCAGGACTGGAGATGGAAGAATGCAATAACCGAGACCCAGTTTCCACTCCTGTGAGTCTCGACAGTACAGTTTGTTTTTAATGTGTGTAAGTGTAGAAAAAGATATCAGTTTATCCAGTGCGATTTCAGCAGGGTGGCAATCAACAGTTGTCAGATCCCCTCGGGGATTTCTTGTGTCTCGTCTTGACTTTTTACCTGTTCAGCTCTTTCCCTGCGCCCCCCATAAAATTTGGGAACCCTCGGACTCGCATATAGGGATGTTACGGTTATGCAGGCCCCGCCAACAAGCCCGAGGCCCTAGGCAATTGCCTTCTCTGCCTATAGGTAGCGCCTGCCCTGCATATCCCCCAACCAGAGTTCAATATACTGGCTCAGGCTCCAGACCTGGAAAAACAGGTATCCTACAGAACAGTGTTACAAAGATATTTTACTCTAACACTACATTTGGGAATGTGATGTTACTTGTCAGATTCAGAGCTGGTTCTCTGACAAGACGGGGGGAAAAAGTTGGAAGCAATCATTGCCGCAAAGCTTGTAAGGGAAAACTATGAACACGTATAACAGCTTCAACCTGACAAGACAGACACATAAGCTAAGATTAATAACATGGCTACAGACAGTGCTGCTACATTGAGAGGGTCTGTGGTTGAAGCATTCTTACAAAATAAGATGACATTTGACAGCAAAAGAGGGAGGGAGAAAAAGTCTGCATTAGCTATATTTCTGATTAACGGCAATGGGATTGCTATGATTCAAATTGTAATGGCACTAAACACACATATGGGGTGCCTGCCATTAGGTTAAATTAGAATTATACAGACCTAAGAGAGGTAGCAATACAACTCTCCCAACTAAACAAATAAAGGGGGAGAAAAAAGAAAGGCTTTCCACAAAATCATTTCAAGGAGATTACCCAGGGGTTCTTTTCAAACTAAAGTGCAAGTTAACAAAACTGGCCTATCTACATCAATTGCATTTATTTATTTGTTTATAAATCAATGTGTTGATATAGTTTCCCAAGATCACCTCTGAAAACATACAACTATCCCTCAATTGTTCAGATGGGTTAAAAAGGTGAAATAAGGGAAACTGAGGTAACAGAAACAGTGAACTGGTGATGCTTTTTAAAAAGGTTTCCTCCAATAAGTATGTGTTCTTCTTACATCAACTTGTTGTTAGTGTTTGGGAGGTAGAAGCAGGGCAAAATACAGTTGTGGGGCAAAAGTCTGGGGAGTGATCGAAAGACCCATATATGGAGCAAGACAGGATGGTGTCCGGAGAAATGTCTATTGAATAGTTCCCAATCCAGGATGGACCAATTTAGCCTCTGGTTGATTGCTTTAGGTACAGTGCTGGCTTGGCTGAGAGTGATTTGTGATACTCGTAAAACAGGGTCCCTCCATACCTGAGCGCTAAGTCAGAAATGATGGCCAAATATGTGTCTAATTCCTGCCGTCTCTCGGGAAGGCGTCACACCACACAAGAAACAAAGGAAGCAAAGTTAAATTCGGCAAGCGTTAAAAATGTTGTCAGCTGGGGATCACTGGTTTTGAGTAGCATGGACAGCTCACCGCAATAAACGAGACTCTTGTTGATGACATCAGAAGATAGTAAAATTGATGATAAACAGACTTCATTACATTATATTGTCTGCGGAGTCGTGCGGACATAGCAGCAGCAGGTGGGATGAAGGGGGATCCTGTAGAGGGGGCTGGAAGGAAGGTGGGACGAAGGGACGGTGGGTGTAGAGTGGACCGGCTCCGCAGTGCTTCAAAAAGTGTTGCTGGATTTGGGAGCCCGGAGCTTGTTGTCAAAGCCGAGAATTGTGGTGTGCATGTCCTTGATGGCATCGAGGACAGCACTGGGTCGCCAATTGGAGGAACTGGTGGACTCTCCGTTGGAGAAGGGGAAGATGTCCTGGGGACCTTGGTTGGTCGAGCTGCAGTGGTGTTCTTTTGTTTGGCTGTTCTCTTTTTCGGAATGGAAGGAACCGGAGGTGGAATGGAAGTGAAAATGGAGGCACCGGGAGAAAAAATTCCTCATGGGACGCACCGGCAGGGATCGGAACACCCAAGGAAACGAGCACTTCTAGGAGACGTGGCAGCGGCCATTGATATATCTTGGGCCGCTGTCCAGAAAGTCTGGAGCTACGACGGGGACCCGGAGGCAAAACACCGCAAGCAGCATTTCCCGGACTGTAACGGCCGGGGAATTCCTCCAAAAGACTGTCAAAGTCATCGGACGTGATGTCTAGACCCATGGGGGAAACACAAGCGAGAAGCAAGCACAGAAGGCAAGGATTTCAGAAAAACACAGCAGGGGACGCTGTATTGGGTGAGTTTAAACAGTTTTTTTTTCCTATTCATTTGTTTGTACCTTCTCTATTTGCCTATTCCTGCCTGAACCATTGCTTTACTTAATTGTCATCTGATTTCACAGTGAAATTTCAATTAAATTTCGAGGAAAACGTGGGTTGCATTCAGATTGCATGCAATCAGATTTCATGGAAATTTCATAGTGTATCGTGGCCTAGTACACAGAATGAAGAATTCCAACACCCAAATCAATGTGGGAAAGCAGACATTAATTGATTTCATTTTAAACTAACATCGTCCTCAGCCTCAACAATCTCACTAATCAGATGGCCCTGTGTAAAAAGTACAGGACTCTAGGAAGACAAATAAAAATATCTATCTAGCAAGTACTACTGTGTGTTGAAGGATAATGTTGGGGAGTTGAAAATGCACACAAAGTTTTAATTGCTGATCCTCTGCTATGGTTCAAACCATGCAAAACCCATTATTGAAACAGACTGTGGAGCTTACGATTAGTCAAACTATCATTATTGCCCATGAAGAGAAAGCAAAAAGATAAGGATTTTGCTGAGAACTAATTATTTTTATTTCTGTTTGCAAACAATATAAACAGAGACAAGCTTAGCACAGCTGCATGGACAACTCTGAAAGAGTAGTTTAAAGCCTCTTAAAGTCCTGAGATCCTATAATGTTGTGCAAAGATCCTCTTCTTAAGTCATCACTGAAGCACACATGTACTGAAGGAAACATTTTCTCATGCAGGAGACCCAGACAGAAAGTACTATCATACATTTATAATATTTATAGTCTTAATTACTGTGTAACATTTTTAATTCTTGGTAACACTTTACAATAAGTCTCTCTAGTTACAGTGTGAAGACTCTGTATATGTTTTATATTGATGTTAGCATTAGAAATTGTTTGTATACAGACTCAGCAAATTAGCTTTATCTAACCTAGAAAAACCAACAAGGTGGTTGTTAAAGATACATCCTATTGAAATTGTTCTCTCTGCTTCCACTTCTGTTTAATCTATGATAAGGGAAATGGTCCGAATATATCGCCCATGGGTTTGTCTGTGTGTAGATTTCCTGTTTCTCCTCTCAAAGCCTAGATGTTACCTCGTTGTTAAGAAAACCACAAGATCGTACCGTTTGTATGCTGTAACAGGACCAGACATCTGCTTCTATGATTACCTCCTCCCTTTGGAAGGGCAGCCTACAAACTTTCCAGAGCTTGCATCTTTTGGAGCCTTTGATTGGATGAACGGCCACAAGATTCTATGTCATTTTTCCTATAAAGCTTCACTCATGTTTGTAAACATTAAGTCCTCACTGAAGGAATTTTCCTGACGTGGGGCTTCTGAGCCGGCTTGATTAAAGTTCTATTTGCTTTATCTCTTGACGACTTCTCCACTTATTTCCGAGACACAGTAGTTACTCTTAAGTACAGTTTAATTATGTGTTATTACAGTGTACTTGTTGTGTAAATGTGGGCCATGCCCAGTTTAGCTCCAGAGGTAGCCTCCCGGTGGGCATCCTTACCAGACAATTGTGTACATACATATACCGTTAATCATTTTTACACATTAAGTACAATGTAATAATACATAATTAGCCTTGCTTTATGAGTAACTACATATATAGTTACTGAGTAAGTACTATGTAAATACAATGTAACTGGGAGACTTATTGTAAAGTGTTACACAAATTCTCTTATAATATTTCATATGCACTGTTTTGTTTTTGAATATATTAAATATCCAGGAAACCAATAATAATAATAATATTAATATTAGTATTGTTATTATTATTATTAATAATAATAATAATAATAATAATAATAATAATAACAATAACAACAACTAAAGCCATAAAATATGTAATTTGAAAAAAGTTTAACCATTACAAAGCGCTGTACAACACCCTGTACAACAATTGCCTTTTACTAGATTCCAGTTGTGTATTCCTAGTTATTTGTTGTGCTTCCAGTTCCAAACTTCAGCCCGTGTTAGCTGGAAGAGTGGCAGCAGGCACCGATACAGGCAAAGCCACTCTGTGAAAGACAAGTGCACAACATAAGGCTGGAGCTTATTTTATAAACAGATGTCAATGCATGAATCATCTTTAAAAAAAAGGGAGGGTGGGGGTGGGGGAATCATCCACATTTGTTAGCATCAGTCTGACATTTAAAGTGTCTAGCAGTTCAAGAAATGTCTTCTTCATAAAAGAAAAGGCATCCTAGATATTGCCCTGTGGAATTAAAGGGAAAGGACCAGAACTAGTCCTGTAACCTTCATTAGCCACTGTCGAATACAATGTCAGAAAGAACAAAGCTTGTCGCCTGATTGCAGCAACCTGACTGGGAACTGGAAGAAGACAAATTACATCAGCGCACTGAGATAAGAGAGTTATTAGAATTCTCTCAAACTTTGGAAAATGAAGGAAGGGTACCTGTTAACACATTTAAAAGCAAGACATCTTTTGGAACAAAGGGTAGATAATTTTCCACAGTGTTTCCTAAGATTGTACAGCGAATTATATAAGTCTCTGTTCCACAGAGATGGTACTGTACTTTTATTTCATTTTTGGAAATAAAAATAAAGAAATAAATAATCCAAAGCAGCCTTGCAGACTGTAAACATGATATTGGGAGAAGCCATGCTGAAGAGATTTTATGTGCCATGTAATTGATTCTGTGAAACATGGGGAAAAGCAATATATCAAATGTTGCAGGAGCCTCTTATCTTGTACAATTGGAAGACTTCAATTCATCACCTGGCACAAAGTTACTGTTCTCAAAGTTAATGTTTTTTTTATAATTAATAAACGTTTCTGCATCAAATTAAAAAATAAAATAAAAAGACACATTTGTAAAATAAAAACAAATAAACAGACAAAAAATAAATACATCAAAGCTAACCCTAAGCAAGTTTCTAGGAATACATGAATCCCCACCTGGCTCTGTAAACCTTGTGAGTACAAGGAAATTGAGCAGCCACTAATTGTAACACAGTTAGGGGTAAGGGAGTTGGGCTATTGATTTTGCCACTGGTCTTGCATTTCCTCAAGTATGCAGACAGCCTAGTGATTGATTATTGCTGACTAGTGGCTGGAAGTACAAAGGGAGGGAATACTCTGAGGATGAAAGAAAGTATTGTTCTTCCATTAAGTAACTGGAAGTGCCATTAAGTACTTTTCTCATGCTAATGAGGTTTTATAATTAGAAGGATCCCCCACCCCCACCCCCACCCCCACCTCGTAACAGTTTAGCTTAGAAGAGACTCAGTATAACAAAGTGGCTTCTTTTTGCTATAGTACAAGAAGGGGAGGCTTTCCTGAAAAAAACACCCTGGATATGTATCCAAAGCAGGGTTTGAACAGTGTATTTGTTTTAATGAAATGATCTACCTTAGCATCATGACAAGAGAGCACCAAAGACCCAAAAGCACTGGCAGATGTTAATCGGCTGGTGCCAGGCTTATTGTATGGTATTCAAGATTTCATAAAATACTGCCCCTAGCCAGAATTCCCCTTGAATTGATTTTCTTGGTCATTTAGAGACATACATATGTATTAATTTCCCTAGAGCTCTCTTTCCTGCCTCATGCGAAGCTGGGAAGATAATTATACTTCACCATTTTATGTTGCTCCATGCACTTTCAATGTAGTAATAATAGCCATTTACTGGAATACATTCTGTTATTGTAACCCGGGGAGCTTTAAGCTGAATCTTTACAGACTTATAAAGTATTTCCTTGACACCTAGAATTGTTACCTGATACTAACATAGGGGAAAATACTGCCAAGTTGCCATCACAGTAAAAATAAAATATATTTTTTAAATACTATCGATAAATATTTCTATGCATCTGGTTACATGCATGGCTGTGGCGGTGGTCCAAGGAGCATGTAGACCATGATTACTGCCAATGATGATTATGATTATCAAAGGTGCTTTACAAGTAAAACATGCTGCACTATAATAAAGAACACTATTATATTTAAAATATTATACACTATATTCCTGAAGACCTTAACAATTTAATATGATATACTGGTGTAATCATATAAAGTGTTTTATGTAAAGGGGCTATTTCAATAGTTTTCTCCAGAACAATATCAATAATATTAAAATTGACATAATATACAGCATAATACAATGTCATTAAGCATATGTGTTGAATGAGTTATGCTTAGTGAATTATTTAACTAATACAACATTTACATAAAGAACAAAGCCCAAGGAAAAATTTCACTTGAGGCATGTTTTCTATTTGCTTGACTGTGGGTATGTACTATACACACATAGATATGGATTGTATGTAATATCTACAGAAATGTTTTGCAATTGTCCCTTTTCATTTGTTTCGTAATCATTTGTAAACACTATCTGCATGCTGTAAATAAAAAGCTACCTATTTGCATTTGCTGCACATATGCAATATAAAATACTTATTTAGACATGCAAATTGAAAATACAATGCACTCCAATGTTTACACTTCTCTCCCCTGTCACTCTCACATTTCATTCATATACATTCATTAAAGTTCCTAATCTTTTTTATAAACATCTATAAGGTGTGATATTTTTAGCTTTGTATCTTTGTTTAAAACCTCACTTGGATAAAGTTGTATGGCAAGCCAAACTGTCATTTAGAGATATCTCAAAATACAATTAAAGATATCTTAAATTGAATTGCAGATATCTCAAACTAACTCCATTTCAAGATATCTCAAATTGACTTCCTGTGAAAATGCTGTATGTTTTGTATGAACTTCCTGTCTATTTTAAGATATTCGAAATAGAACAAGAAGTTAATTTGAGATATCTCGTTTAACACTTAACCATTTCAAGATATCTCGAATTGCATTTGAAATAGAGTTAAGTTGAGATATGTCAAATTCAATTCAAATTGGTAATTCTATTTAAGATATCTTGAATTGTATTTTGAGATATCTTTAAATGACAATTTGGCTTGCCATAAAAGTTGTTACTTGCATGGACTGCTGGAAAAATTACACATTATTAAAAACAGTGACCCTAAAATTATCCTGTGGACTTTTTGTTTGCATAATTTCAAGGTTAGATTTTTGATTTATACTTCTCCCACATCTTTTGGGTATGGAAGCCGAGGGTTCAAAGCGAGGAGCTGCAACCACGAGAGTAAAGGGGGTGGTAACATAAAAAAGAGGAGCGCTAAGAAAACAGCAGTGCAGTCAAATGTTGTGCCAGAAATGACGTACACGATACCGGGTTCCTTATTTCAGGGCAACTGTCTCTGAACGAACCTCTTTAAAGACGCTGGTGTATCTAAAAAATCAAGTTTCGGACAGTTTAAAAACTGCGTGGGGCTACTTGTCATTATTAACATATTGGAAAATATATTGAACTAATTGAGATTTGTAATTATGGTTGTTCATAAGCAAGTGTTGCAAGAATAAAGTATAATTCTAAGTTTGAGTACTTGTAGCATATTGTATGTTGGTATTTTTGCAGGGAACCTCCACACACAATATAACTGAACGCACACATTTGTAATGGTATGGTTTTGTGGTGTATCGGTGTATCGATGGTATCGTTTACGTTATTTCTGGCACAACATTTTACTTCCAGCAGACGTTTTCTCAGTGTTGCAATTGGAAGACTTCAATTCATCACCTGGCACAAAATTACTGTTCTCAAAGGTAATGTTTTTTTATAATAAATAAACATGTCTGCATCAAATTAAAAAATAAAATAAAAACACACATTTATAAAATAAAACCAAATAAACTGACAAAAAAAAAATACATCAAAGCTAACCCTAAGCAAGTTTCTAGGAATACATGAATCCCCACTTGGCTCTGTAAACCTTGTGAGTGCAAGGAAATTGAGCAGCCACTAATATTAACACAGTTAGGGGTAAGGGAGTTGGGCCATTGATTTTGCCACTGGTCCTGCATTTCCTTAAGTGTGCAGACTAGTGGTTGGAAGTACAAAGGAGGGAATACTCTGAAGATTAAAGAAAGTAGGAATTTGAAGTCAGCAAAATTTGCAATGGAGTCTTTTGCACATCACTTTTAAATCTGTATTTTATTTGGTTTGTACGTATTTGTATTTGTCACAGGCACAGCCCTAGATACAAGTGTTGAATTGCGAGTTTGGTAATGTATCCAACATTTGTTATTTTTACCTTGGGTTTATCTGAATAATTACTTTCACCGTCTCAAAATAGCTTGACTTTGATTGACACCGAACAAAGACGGTATCGTTTACGTCATTTCTGGCACAACATTTTACTTCCAGCAGATGTTTTCTCAGCGCTGCAGCGATGTTCTTTTTCTGATGTTACCACCCCATTTACTCCTGTGGTTACAGCTCCAAGCCTTGCACTCCTCGGCTTCTGTTTTGGGGCTTAATGAATAAGTGCTTGATTATATATCATGTAAACCCGTTTCTTTAAAGAAAAATAAAGGAGAAGTTGCCAAAATATATACTAAATTCAACATGTAATATATTTTCTAATTGAAAAAAAATACAAAGAAAGAAAGGTATTGCGCCTGATAAAATGTTACATACAAAGTATAGTACCCAGCACAAACAGATGTCAGTCATTCTGAATTGCAGGTATGAGATTTAAGATTAATAATCTACATTGTTTTGTAGATTGTAGTAAATGTTAATAAATAATAAACAGTGAAGTGTAATTTGGACCAAGATGGTCATTTTGGCATCCAGTATCTACTTAATTATAAAATACATTCCTTAAACAAGACACTTAAGTGTGCATACTGTGGCAGCTATAGTGCCCAAACGGACAATAATTTATTAAACGATTTATAAAAATAATTTAATATCTCAGGAAAAAATGTTTTTTGAATCCATCCACTTCTGGCTACATATCCTTGAGAGAGAGATCAGTTTTGGTGTGGGTGCATTGGGAAATGCATTATTTATAATTAAGGGATTTATATGGAAAACACCCTGCCAAGGAAAATGAACACTCATGAATCAGGATTTGGATATATGTTGCATATTCATGATGAAGCAAAGAACATCTGCCTGAAAGTGACAAATGACATTCAGCTTCCTTTCTGGGTGCCTGGAAGCTTGGCATTGAGCCTTGGAGAACACATACTGGAGCGCCATGATTGGCAAAGGAAATCAACAAGTCAATGTCCGAATACTGCAGCAAGGCTAAAGGAGAGAAACACAGCAATGGCAATGGCAACATCGGTACTGGCGATAGTAGAAAATAATCATTATTTCATGTTTTGTCAAGGCCCTGCGTAATGCTTTTTTTTTAAACTATTGATATTTTACTGTTCTAAAATTATATTATTTGAGAGTATGTATTTCAAATATTTAGTTTGGGAATGTTCATTTTGTTTTAGTAAGACACTGTGTGGTGTGTTACATTATGCACATTATGTACTGAAATGAAATTTAAAATACACACACACACACACACACACACACACACACACACACACACATATATATAATATACAATAAAATCCACAAAAATATTACACTGGTGATAGATGACAGCCAGGGATTATTATTATTACTGCATGAAGACACATTGATAGTCTCTGTACATACTGTCTTTAGAATATTGATAATACAAACATAGGAAGCCCCTTCTCCTGGGAGTCAATATTTGTTCTACATTTTGAATAATTCCGTATAATGCTGTGTATTCTTTAGCTTTAAGACAAGAAGGAATGCTAAACAATTTTATAGTTATTTTAATTTTTTTCTCCCAGTTTCTGCTAATGCATTTCCCAAAGGTTACCGTCTGGTTTAATTGGAACACAAGTCGTTTGCATGCTGCTGGCAAATCATTACAAAAAAGGAGAAATGTAGATGGCTCCCAAGTGAACTCATATGCATAAGGCAACACATAAAGGGTCACTTCCAGGCACTCTAAGCCAAAATGTAATCGACCCATTTGCTTTGTGGAATGGAAATAAAACCATTGATAGTGGAAAACAAGTAGGAAGAAGCACAGAAAGCTAATTTAACAGCTCATTGCATTTAGGTTGTTTAATATGCGTTTGTTCAAAACATATGACACATTAAATGGAAATACCAAAAAATATTATTATTATAGTGACCATCATTATAATAATTCTAAGAGTAATGAAGACAGTCTTATAATATGTTTAGGGTTGTCAGGTAATCCCATTTCATTTTATGTCTGTTCTATGTTTTATTATTATTATTATTATTAATAATATTATTTTAATTAGCATAATTGTATACATCTCGTTTTGATACATATAGCTTTAAAATCTACATATAATATTTAATGGAACTTAAATCATGAATGTACATACTGTATTATGACTTGTTGTTTTCTGATACTATTACTGAAACTTTATGTGGTTTAATCTATGTTTTATATAGTAGCTATTTCTTTGCAATTATATATATATATATATATATATATATATAGTATGTTTAGAATGGCTAAAATATAATAACTGCACAGCAAATCTCATGAGTGACTATTTTAGAGGCTGAATTCACAGTTCAAGCTACCCTTGCCACAGAATGTATTATTTAGATTATCTTTCGATTATTTTTAATGATTTGGCTGTCCCGCTTATACGGCCCTGAATAATTGCACAAAATTTGTTTTATATCACATACATAACAGTACTGAATACGTTCTTTCTGCATCACTTAAAAACTAGGGCTTTTCATATACAGTAATGATGAACTCTGCTAGCTAACCCAAACTATTATATGAATTGCAAAATAACTACCATTCACTGGTTTATTTATGGGCTCCAGCTTGCATTTCTATAGTGTCTTTCATCCACTAGGGATAAAAAATTAATTATGGAACTGCTCACAATGATGCTGTTTTAAAGACCCAGATTCATAATTTAACCTTTATCATATTGTACAGATGCTCTTTCTTTCTTTTTTTCATGAATTCACTGCCTCGGTTTTTGTCTTGTGCATTACAATTGTATGTGTCTGCTGCAGCAGGCTGAAAAGACGTGGCATTAAAAGTTCTATTACAAGTAAGACATATTTCACCAAGTAAACTTTAAAACTTGGGAAATAGCCCTGATGGGTTACTAATTGCATTATGCAAATAGCAATAGTTTATCCCACACTGCCACATAAAGCAAAACTAATGTGTGATTCAATCTGATAGAGTACTATTCATTTAAGTCAAAGGCCTGCATTCAGAATAGCTCTGACAGTACTGAATGCAGAATCAAGAGCTTTTCTGTACTTCAGTCAGCATACTAATTCTGTGTTTTATAGCAGATTAAATACACAAACAAGAAAACAAATATTTACAATAAAACAAAATTACAGCAGTACAAAATACCTCTTGAAGAACAGCATTAGAACAAATAATGCCAATAAGAATGAATGACCAAAAAAAAAATAGATAACATGTAATTGATTGAACAAATACAAATTATGTAACATTGGTTTAAGTTTTTTTTTTTTTTTTTTTACTGTGTGGACCTTCAGGTAAAAGCTTGGATGTAAGGAGCCAGAGGCACTGGGGCAAAATTAAGACCCGGGGGGTGCTTCTCACAAGCCACTACAACCAATGGTGGCACAAGTCACAATAGGTTTGAAGCAACAGAATTAATCAAAGCATAAGAAACTTGTGTGGATCTATAGATGATAATATCAGCATCTGAAACATACAATACTATCTGTTGTTTTTTTTGGAAGGATTGAGATGCAAGTTAACAAGCTACAAAACGTACCAAGCTAAAAATATTGATAATTAATTATTTGGAATAAAGGGAGTAATTAAACTTCCATCCCTTATTATCATATGCTACTACATTTCATAGACACTTAATAATATAATACCCACCACAAACAATATACACACCCATACTGCTTCACTTCCATTTTGGAAAAGAAACCAGTCTTCACAGAGATATTTCTACTGGTTCAATTTCCCTTTTTTTTTTCTTTTCGCTACTACTAGATTTCATCACCCTTTGAAGCAGAGACTTCTTCTGTAAATGTTTTTCCTGTGATTAATGAGGGAAGCAGAGATCAATACTCATCCCCAAACTGACCACAGGCCCTGTAAATCCCTGCTGCTTCCTCTTTACTTCCAGTTTTCTGCTGTTTGCTCTGCAAAAGGTATAAAAGAATAATAAAGCCATTGACTCCCTTGAGACTTAAGTAGTTTGAAGAGGTCAGCTTTTGAATGAAAATTAATCCCATCTAATTCCATCAGATAGCCTATAGAAATGCCTCACTCACATGTAGTAGCAAAAATAATGGGTTAAAATAAATACCTGAACATACCGATTCTGAAGACAACCAAGTCAGTTGAGGATTTAAAAAGTATCTTATATCATGTTAGTAAGGATTTCAAAGAATTCAGTTCTACATTAAATTGCAAGACAAAATCTTCCAGTCAGATTTGTATGATGCTGTAATATCAGTTGCCATATTATTAATATAAAAAAAAGGTTTCCTCAGTGAAAAAAGCAACTTCAATACTGCCAGTTTTTTTTTTAATCATCAGGGAACTCAGAGATTTAGCTTTGAAAATGTTATCAGTGTCTATGCCTCCTGTATTTCTTTGGCATGCATTTTATACAAACCAACCAAATTACCATTTTGTTTGAAAATTACCATATATAATTGTGTCATATGGTGCTGCCGTGGGCGGTCACACCTTAATAGATACCTACATTCTCCTGTCACAACCATGTCGCTAAAGATACTCTATTTAAACAAGATAATCAGCTCCCCCTTTATTCCATATTTGAGACGCGATGCATTATGCGATTGCAAGATAGTGATTTTCTCCCTATCGATATAATGGAAAACCTGATTTATTTCATATTCGATGTCTAATATTTTAAAAACTATTGCTTTTTTTAACACAATGAACCTGGATTGTAGTAGTTTGTATTAGATTGATGTGTGCTCATGAATATGCATGAAGCCAGCAACTAGACACAGCACTTTGGGGATAAAGCGTTCTTCTCAGGCCAAGTGAAAACATTGTTTGTTGAAATAATAATGTGTATATGTTAAGGAGGGGTGTCTCTAATACAGTCCAGGTTCATTGTGTGAAAAAATGCAACCCCTTGCAATCCCACAATGCACTGTTTCGGGTAAGATGGAAGTTCCCATGTTAAATAGGCAGAATTAACCCTTGAAATAGGCTATCTTGTTTAGAAAGAGGATGTTCGATGTTGCCCTGTGTCTCTGTGCCAGAGCCGCTGCAGGACCCTGGACATTGTGGTGCCATTATTCAGCCTTCAGCCTTGGCATCGGACACACTCCCACTGTGTCACAGTCAGAACAAGGTGCCTACTCAATACATAAAATTGTGTAGGAGATGTGTAGGATATGTCCCCTAGATCTTTACAATACCATACACAAAGAATGGTACACACATCTTGATTATATGCTTAGACTGTAATATAGATGTCAATTAACACTATTGGAAAGAGTTCTATGTTGTTGTTTTCTTAAGAAAATAGGTCTACTTGTCACTGGTTAATGCTCTCCACAAGGAGCACTGAGTGGTTGTGTTTTAATGAGCTTGCAGTATGCAGAAACAAATCAGGGATATATTTTCTATTAGGAGTGTAGATTGGAAAGTAATGCACTGAATTGCAGCACAGCCCTAAAACAAATTGGGAATAACTAGTCCTTGACATCGGCTGATCCAGCTGTCTTCTGCACTGCTTTGTCCAATTAATGGGTAGCTAATGATGAAAAACGGCATCTACAAATCATTCATTTACACAAACCATTGAGCTGGTTTGTAATTTATATGGTTATTTAAATGGAAAGTGACCCACAAGTAAGGTTAAAGACGTCCTATACACGACATTCCAAGTCATAGCATTGTGCTCCTCTATTCTGCCTTAATCGCAGTAATATGTGAGCAGGATATGTCCGTGTCTTAAGGGGATAAATAATAATGTAATAAGAACCAGAGGTCACTAGAGGAAATTAAGTTGATGAACGTTCAAGACGAAGCATGTCTTTACATAATGTTGCCTGGCTAAAATTGTGGAGTTGAAAAGCTTCTAATATACAAATGAGCAGAGTTTCTACTTTTGTGGAAGGTTGATTGTGTTCTTACAATATTTATTCCTTTAAAAAAAAGTATTTTATAGGATTGTCATAATGGATGCTTAAAAAAATACAAATCAAACCTAATTCTGTCATTCCCCAGTTGTGAAAGTGGGGAAACAAAACCAAGGTGGAATAGAAAGGATCTGAGCTGGCAACTTCAAGACATCATTACACCCACATGTATACTTTAGCTACTTAATGCACAGCGGAGCTTCTCACGTGTCTTGCTAGTCTTGCTTTTCCTTCATTTTCACTTTATTGTGTATTTTAACCTCATGGAATACTCACACAATACCTGCTTTTGCACAATTCCTGTTCTGTGGACGTATGTAGACTTACATACTTTTGAATGCTTTCTACATTGCATCAGAATTAAGCTTTCAAGTAAGTAAACCACACTGACCTACTGACCTGATTAAACTGAAAACATATGGCACGGTACCAAGTTAAACAGTACACATATCTAATGGATGCATAAATACGTTATATGAAAGGTTATATGAAATATTGGGTGGTTCAGTGGTTCACTGATGAGAAAGACTAGGTGGAAAATGAGTTCATAATAAGTTGCCTTTCCACTTCAGAAACCTGCATGTAGAGTTTTAAATCAGTGAAACTATAAAAGGTTCACTAATGAACAACTTGAAATTCATGTTTTCATCACTCAGGGTTGTTACATATGTATACTAATAAAGCATCATCATAATAGTCTCATTGTCTTTTAACTGCACACATATCAGTTGCTCAGCAACAATCTAAAAGGTCTCTAATATTTCAGTGTTATAGAAGAAATTCCTCTCCAGATATTCCTGGAGAGCAATCAGTTGTCCCTTTTAAATTTCAAAAGCAGTAAGAAAAATAAATAAGGCAATAAACACTTTCTGATAATGTGAAAAATGCTCCTCATTACTCATCAGGGATTCCAGTTAGAAAAAGAAAAATAGTGGGTTTCAATAAAAGTGGAAATAAAAAATAAGAATCCTGATAGGAAAAAATAATAATAAACAGCATTAGTACCAAAAATAAAATTCTAAACAGACTAAGCAGAGTGATGGATAGATTTGATTCTTAATAACATTTCCAGTACAGAAACATCCACTCCTACATGTGAGAATAAACATATTTGAATACTGACGTAGCAATACTTCAAACACAGATGGTGGTGCCTCCATACTCCATCTGCCAGAGTTTGTTTTAAACCTGAAACCGTCTAACACACCTCATGATTTGGGATTAATGGCTTTTGGAATTGGTTTCTAAGGCAGAGAGACCATGCGATCTCCGTAATGTTAAGTGAGGTTAGCATCTTTGAGTCACCATTCATATGCGTAGTATCTAAAATGTGTATTAGTCTCCATTACTAGGTATGTGAGCTAGTATGGATTTCTCTATAGTATAGTTATTATTATTGTCTTTCTGTAATCATGATTAAATTACAATTTATATATAATGCTGAAGGACATACATTTTATTTTTAGTGTGAAAAAGATAACTAGAAAATGTTAATATGCATTGTTCTGTAAAAACAGTACAGGGCAGGACAAATCTGGTTTTCTTCCCATTCAAGGACAATTTTATCTTGAGAACAGATATGGAGACATATGATATGAGGAGCTGCTTTTCGTCATAAAACACCTTTGTGTCACTTCTTAAGAGGCTTTCTTTATTTCTTTTTAGAATATAGCATTTCTGGGACTGTCAGATGTTGACTGTTTAGCTTTGTACTTGACCTATCTCTGTGATGAATGTACTGATAGAATCTTAGTATTAAATAATACATGTTGTGCAAAAATTGTCAGTACAAATGAGACAGAAACAATATAGCCCTTAGCTAATAACATTGTCAAATAAATTACACAGTTTACTGTGTGATACTACTTGGGTCTTGGCTAGAGGGAATTTCCTGCAAATTTGGTTGTTTGCTTAAAATTTTAAGATTTAATGTCTCAACTTGATTTTGAGTTTATTTTTCAATCACCTGCATACTTTATGAGGTAATTGTGGTATTTCACATAACCTGTAGTCAGGGAAACTATCCAAATATGTAAACTAAGATGCTACTATTCATTGCTGACATTGCAGATCAGTGAAGAAACAAGGTTAATAGAAGTTTTCTTTGCACAAAAATGTGTTGTCTTTTCATACAAACTAGAAGGGATTTCTATCCATAAGAGATGACTGAAACAAAACAATACCAGAGTTTACTGTTTGTTAAAGACTCCATTGATAATACTATGACAAGCCATATTATCATTGAGATATCTTTAATTAATTTAAAGATATCTTCACATATTTAAAGATATCTGCAAATCAATTAGCGATATCTGCAAATCATTTAAAGATATCTCATTTAAAATTACATTTAGAGATATCTCTAAATCATTTAAATATATCTTTAAAAAGCACCTTAGTTAGATATCTCTAAATGATTTGCAGATATCTTTAAATGATGTAGAGAAATCTCAAAATATTTGAAGATATCTTGAAATGCATTTAGAGATATCTCTAATGATCAGGTGAAAACAGATTCTCTGTGGAATGTAGTCGGGACACTCTAATTCAGGCAGTGTATCTGATGTTTGGAGGATCCTGTAAATTCTAAATTGAGAAGTGAGCCGTCTGTGGAGAAGATGAGAGCAGACTGATAATCCAATGCCCTTGCTTGTGGACTAATTTTGATGGGACTGGAAGCGCTTTTGATGTCAAAAATAAAGCCATTTCTATTCCCAGCTGATATCGTACTGTTTGAAATGATTGATGTGATTAATAAAACATCTGTATCACTACTCCTGCTGTTGTTGCAGATGGTGCAGTTTGATGGCAGGCGAATTACTCTAAAATCAGTTTTGTGTCGGACCCACCTCTTTACACATCAGATAAAGTGTCAGGAGTGTATTATACAAGATTAGTCTTTTGAACCTTTCATTTTCCAATTTTAGAAATAATACAAGAAATAAGAAATAAGCGGTAAAGTCGTTGTTTATGTTCATTGTATTGTGTAACACTAAATATTAACTGCTGATGGCAGCTGAAGCCAAACTTGCTGGTTTATTATTATTATTATTATTATTATTATTATTATTATTATTAATAATAATAATAATAATAATAATAATAATAATAATAATAATAATAATAACAATAATAATATTCAGCTAAAATCACATTATTTGCTTTGGAAGTGGAACTGAAAATGTCTGATCTCTTGCATGGATCATTTGCTCAACAGTATCTTGAAGTTGCATTTCTTTTTCATTATCAATATTATTATTTCAGTTGTGAGCTATTGAATTTTTATGTCGTCAAAGAAAATGGAACATACAGCTCAAAACAAGAAACAAATAGAAAGTCTCACTTCATTGCCCAAAGTAATGGATAGGTGAAATCGAAAACTGCTTTTTTGTTTGCTTGTTCTTCTTTTGACATTTTAAAAATGAATGCTTTTTCATGTGAGGCATTTCTGAGGGCTAAGCTTATAATTAGGTTTAAAATAACAAATACCATGTTCTATTTTGCATTTAATTTTCAACATTGCATTCAAATAATAAGAAATTGTTAGATGGATTGTATTTCTAAACCCACAGTGTCAATAATTTGTAGAGGAACTTGTCATTTCTGACACTTTATAATTTAAAGTTTTGTCAAAATTAGCTCACATTACAACTTCTAGCAACAAATGGACCTCTGTGCCTGTTGGGGATTCTTCAGGAACAATTTCCCATGCCACTGAGAGTAATGATACAAAGCACATAAAGGATCAGCTTTAAAATCAATTAAGAATATGACAGAACACATAGAGAATGATACAATGTGTCTGAGGATATTGATAACATTAGCACATCAGGTACAGTTAATTCAAGTAGTTTTAAATATAACTTGGGTCAATTACGTGAAACTCAGTAGGCCAAGACTGAAGAATAAATGGAATTTGTGAAGATGTAAATTCAGGTCTGGGAATAACATCTATTTATTTAAACAAAGAGTTGAAGATGTATCAATAATAATAATAATACAAAAACAACATGCTTTGTGCTTGAGGATCTTTCAGGATGCAATTGAAAGAGGTTCATGGAAAAATAAAACTTGCAGCAAGGTTTGCCAGATGGATGCCTTTAACTGGTTTTAATATTTAATATTAACCCAGTTCTTCAAAACAATATCTCAAAGGTTACTTTAGTAGCAGAACAGCTGGAACCCCCATTGACATGATGGATGGAGACTACAGATGTGTGAAATGAACTATGTCAAGATACAGTGACCCATTCATTACAGAATCCTAATCTTACTTGAGTGCTGTCCACTAGAACAATGTTTAAGAAATTCAGCAAAGCGATGGTTCAGGCAGGAAACTCACCTAATCACACACAGAAGGAATAAGCCCATTGGCCACCACAGATAAATAGTAAAAACTAGAGTATTTCAACTCAGCCAGAACAGCATCCCCTGCTGTGTTTATTAATTCACCTCCACCTCTACTTGGCTCCCGTGTCAAGGGGGGAGTGGTAGCTAGCCTCTGCCTGAAGCTTGATGCCACCAGTCAGGCATCCAAATGTTACCAAATCCCAAACGTCTGTGTTAAATGATTGAAACACTGTTAATAAACTATAACATTATTGCAAGAGTTCTCCTGACTGAAGCTGCAGTTATATTCAAAATGACCATTACTAGCTATTTAGGCAAGTACTCCTAATTTGCTCTTTTACTCCAATTTAAAATTATAATAAATAAATAATAACACAGTCTATAATAAACACCTGCACAGTAGACAAGAGTTAAACTCTTCAGTTATTTTAACATCATATAGTCTGGAGTTTGGATGCGTTATATGTGTACAGTCATATAAGTTCTCTAAATAACTCTTGTCCCTGACACAAAAGTGAATGTGAATATTTCATGATTATATAATTGTTTTCAAGTCAAGGGCTGTGCTGTTCATTGCAATAATCATTTGCAGAGATGATTATTGGAAAGATTTTTTTTACAATATGGAAGAAGTAGAGATTGAGAATAGCTGAAACAAATGGTGGCTGAAAGGATTGAACAAGCATTCAGACCATCAGCTAATGGAGATGCTGCCAGCTTTGAACTATTTTTGGACAATCTTTGGGTTAGGCCTGGAGATAAATTACAGGCTATATATATATTAAACAATGCAGCACAAAAAATTACACCTCTTTGAAAGGCACTCTGTAATCCCGAAAGAGAATCCAAGCCCTTTGGAAATACATGGGTGCCAAAAAATAATATTGGGAAAGGGTGGCAGTTGTAATCTATTTCAGAAGTCTGCCATTAAAAAAACGGGTTACAAATGAGAGGAGGCTATTAGGTCCACTGATCTCATCAATTCCTTTTTGTCTTATTGATCCAAAAGCCTCTTTCAGCTGTTTCTTGAAATACTCAAATGGCATACACAGTATGGCAAGGTAATTTGTAACAAGCAATTACTATCAGTACTTTAAACAAGTGGAATCACAATATATTTGAATACCAATATATTATTAGTTAAAGGGCAGCTAGAATATCAAACAGATAATTAGAATTATTTTGAGAGGGACTGCTTTCCTCATGTGGCAATAAAGCAACTGCAGAAAAATAAATCAGTAGGCAAATGGATTTCTGGGGATCTGGAGTGCAATTAATCTTCTGCTTGCATTACTTATTTAAACGCATGTGTGTTGTTTGTCTGTGTGCCATGTGGATGTAGGTGCTACATGTAGGTATTAAATGTGACTGACATATACCCACAATTCAAAAAGACGAAAGAGAAGAACAAGCAAAACAGTGAGAAAGTGTCATACTACTCTGTGGTGATTTAGATAACAACCTGAACCTACACTGCTACATGTTTAATTCTTGCATCTCGCCATCATAATTCCGTATCATGGTTCTAAATGTGAGAGGGGAATATAGCTATGGGAATAGCACACTGATAACAGCACTATTTTTCCTTGGAAGACCACAATCATGTTGCTATGGTGTTAATAAAGGTTTAGAATCCAAGTGTATTGCATTTCATTTCAAGCTGATTGGGTTTCAGTCAAGATTGTCTTAAACCAAATATGTTTTTTCTTTGAAGTTAAAACCATGGAAATAGTCAACCAATTAAATTGGGGCAGTTCAATGGTGAATTGTCACAAGCAATCCTTGGATGGGGTTTTGTTGGCAGGGGTATCCTTATTTGGAAGGTCAATGGTCATACATAACCAGACACCTGCAGTGACAGCATAGAAGCTGAAGATTGTAGAGGCAAACCCGTAAAGAGTGAAAATACTGGAATGTATCACTTATTTTATAATGCAGAATCTAAATTGAGTTCTGTTCTACAGGGAAGCAAAAGCTAAAGGTGTTTCTAAAAGTAGCAAGCACTCCAAAAGGAAATAGTGATTCTAACATATGAATTCAGGTTTCTGCAACACCACAGACATACATATATATATATACATATCTAATATGCTGGGAGTACAGTTGTATTTCTAAAAAGATTATTGTATAAATATAGAAGGTACAAAGACTGAAATCTGAAAGGATATTGTTTAATAATTTATAATTTGCCTATGAGACAGACTGACTGATTTATTTGCTGATATTTTATAAAGTAAAGGAGCTTGGTCTCAAAGGTAGACCGTATGTGTTTCATTGGTATTACGGAGGAGGTAAACAAATGTATTTAATATAGATTACTGATATGAAAAGTGGCATTAAGTTAAATGTACAATCCACATGTTTTAAATGTTAAGGGACATATTGGAGAAAACAGACTCTGTTCCCTTCTGTCCAACATAATAGCAATTTTGGAATCTTTTTAAGGAAGAAATAAATACTTTATATAAATCATATGGACATTAAAATACCATGCATACACATTAACTGTAGGAAGATTTCTAAGAAATTAAGATTAAATATATTATTATCATTTTTTTACACTCTATTTTGTATTGTTCCATTTTGTTCTGCTTAGATATTTTTAAAGCATCTTTTGTCTTGGTTTGTGTGTGACCCAGTAACACATTCTGGAGTGTTAAAAATATCCATCGCCAAATAAATGTCAACAATGCAGACATGTATTGGGGGAAGGTGACACGCTTTTTAATACCTGAATCAAAATGTACTGAAGCAGGAAATCACAATTGGAGTGTGCAGAAAGAACAGATCAAAGCATATAAAACACAACCCTTACCTTCAGCAATTATTAAAAGCATTTTGATGTGACTTGTTCTCTGCAGTGACACTTTAATATTTTATCTGACTGTTTGAGATAACAAAGGGCCCTGGGCTTGGAATAGCTGTTGTGGTTCCTTCGCAGCATAGTCTGATCTAGTGACTTTAAATAACTAATGCCCTCATTATCCAAATATTGGAGTGCATGGAATGTCTTTTAATTCATATCATTACTGCATATTCATTTCAGACAATGACTTTGTTTTCTAAGAGAAAAAACTAAAATACCAATAATAATAATAATGTGTGTGTTTGTATATATAAATTGTGTGAGTATATATATATATATATATATATACACTCACCTAAAGGATTATTAGGAACACCTGTTCAATTTCTCATTAATGCAATTATCTAACCAACCAATCACATGGCAGTTGCTTCAATGCATTTAGGGGTGTGGTCCTGGTCAAGACAATTTCCTGAACTCCAAACTGAATGTCTGAATGGGAAAGAAAGGTGATTTAAGCAATTTTGAGCGTGGCATGGTTGTTGGTGTCAGACAGGCCGGTCTGAGTATTTCACAATCTGCTCAGTTACTGGGATTTTCACGCACAACCATTTCTAGGGTTTACAAAGAATGGTGTGAAAAGGGAAAAACATCCAGTATGCGGCAGTCCTGTGGGCGAAAATGCCTTGTTGATGCTAGAGGTCAGAGGAGAATGGGCCGACTGATTCAAGCTGATAGAAGAGCAACTTTGACTGAAATAACCACTCGTTACAACCGAGGTATGCAGCAAAGCATTTGTGAAGCCACAACACGTACAACCTTGAGGCGGATGGGCTACAACAGCAGAAGACCCCACCGGGTACCACTCATCTCCACTACAAATAGGAAAAAGAGGCTACAATTTGCACAAGCTCACCAAAATTGGACAGTTGAAGACTGGAAAAATGTTGCCTGGTCTGATGAGTCTCGATTTCTGTTGAGACATTCAGATGGTAGAGTCAGAATTTGGCGTAAACAGAATGAGAACATGGATCCATCATGCCTTGTTACCACTGTGCAGGCTGGTGGTGGTGGTGTAATGGTGTGGGGGATGTTTTCTTGGCACACTTTAGGCCCCTTAGTGCCAATTGGGCATGGTTTAAATGCCACGGCCTACCTGAGCATTGTTTCTGACCATGTCCATCCCTTTATGACCACCATGTACCCATCCTCTGATGGCTACTTCCAGCAGGATAATGCACCATGTCACAAAGGTCGAATCATTTCAAATTGGTTTCTTGAACATGACAATGAGTTCACTGTACTAAACTGGCCCCCACAGTCACCAGATCTCAAGCCAATAGAGCATCTTTGGGATGTGGTGGAACGGGAGCTTCGTGACCTGGATGTGCATCCCACAAATCTCCATCAACTGCAAGATGCTATCCTATCAATTTGGGCCAACATTTCTAAAGAATGCTTTCAGCACCTTGTTGAATCAATGCCACGTAGAATTAAGGCAGTTGTGAAGGCAAAAGGGGGTCAAACACAGTATTAGTATGGTGTTCCTAATAATCCTTTAGGTGAGTGTATATATATATATATATATATATATATATATATATATATATATATATATATATATATATATAGATCTTCGGAGTACAAATTCAAACTGAAGAATTAATTTTGTCTTATTGTTACGACCCCAAGTGGCTGATGTAATGGAATGAGGGGGACTTAACATAGAACACACAAATGCAGTAGTGGGACAGTGAGGTGAGTGCAAAAAACAACAACACTAAGAGTCAACTATATATACAAAAAGGATTTATGTAGAAAGGGGAGTGGAATATATACAACTATGTACAATAGTTAAACTGGATGTGACAACAACAATAATAATAATAATAATAAAGAAGCACACACATACACACACACACACACACACAGGAAAACTACCTGGGCAGTATCAGCTAATACTGAAACAAAAGTTATTCTAGAAGGGGATACACTACCTAACTTGTATTTATGGACAGACCCTAACTATCTACACTAACTAAACTATATAACGCTGACAACTAATACAAAGGAGTGATTACCGCCCCTACCTAAATACCTGATTGTGCTAGACAACTTATATCCCTATGTGTAAACGTGTAAACCCATGGGTATCTCACTACCCATTTTCCCTTGAACAAAAGTCAATAACAGTTACAATGTGATGAAAACAAAACAGAGAAGAAAAACAGTAGGTAATTTCACAAGGAAACACAATCAGTCACAGTGTTAATTTCACACAAACAAACAAGGTGGCAACACGAAATGACGGGCATTTAAACAGTAGTCGGAGACATCAGATTGGACAGGAGCACGGGACAGCGGAGGTTGAGTGACGGGAATGTGAACCGATAACAGCCGGACACCTGCGTACAATAGGGATAGGGAAGACAACAGAACACAGAACACAACGCCAGTACACGTACGTAAGGCACGTAATAATTATTTATTAGTAGACACCTCTATCTAAGGCAATTTACAATATATGTTCCAATATATCACATTATTTTTACCCAGTCACACAGCTGGGTCTTTACTGGAGCAATCTAGGTACAGTATCTTGCTCAAGGGTACAACAGCAGTGTCTCCCACCTGGGATTGAATGCAAGACCCTCCACTCAGTAGTCCAGATCCCAGATCACTACCACTACTTAGCCATTACCACTAAACTACACTGACTGCATCAAGTATAGTATATTTGATGACCAACAAGAAGACCTAGATGTATCACAAATGTTTGACAAAATCACAAATAACACCATGGACACTGCAAGAAACTTTGGAGCACTAAATACACCACAGCAAGATGAAAAGATCTCTCAAGAAACAAGAGAACTAATGAGGAAAATAAGATAAATAAATTAGTCAATCCCCCAACAGTTATTGAATTGTGGAAAACAGTAAAGAAACATATTACTGAAGATGTAACTGTAACTTAAAGAATCCATTGGAAATAATCAGAACATAAGAAATACAAAACATCTCCTAATAGGGAAGAATCAAATCATTGCCTGAAAAATGATGAAGGCACAATAATCAAAAACAGAGATGTGATTATCAAAAGAGTGGAAGAATTATTTATACAAACACCTATATAGTAGTGATGACAGCAGTACAAAAGAAGAGGAAGAAAAGGGCTCAATGTATACAAGTGAAATACCAGATGGGATTCCAGAAGAAGTAGCTTATGCCAATAGAAAGATGAAAAATGAGGAAAACACTTGGAGATGATGGAATCACAGGGGCGATCCTGAAGGACGCTGAAGAAGAAATAGAGAGAAATCTTGAGAATTAAACAAATATTCAGTATATACAAACTCAGTCATTAGGACTCTAAGGAATCAAAACACTGAAGAAACATACATATTAAATAATACAAATAATGTACTAATAATGCCACAACCAGTATCTGACACCAACAATATACTGACAATATCAAGATCTGTAAAGGTGTATGTTAAGGAGACACGAAGATGCATGCTTAGAATAACAAGAAGAGACAGCCAAATAAATAAATGGATCCAAGAACAAACAAAAGTATGTGATATAATTGAAAGAGTGTTAATGTTAAAATGGCAACACGCCGGACACAAGCCAAGCGGGACAGACCAATGATGGAAAAAATGGGGTATAGGATGGATCCCAAGAGGTGAAAAGACAGAAGAGAAGACAACATAAAATACATGAAGATGAAATAAGATTTTCTGGTGTGACCTGGAAATAAGATGCTGTACATGATCACTCATACTGTGAGGTCTGAGGTCACTAGAGTACATGATGTAGGTACAATATCAGTTAAGATGTTGGAGTGCAACCTGGTTTTATATTACCTATATTGGGTTGTTATGTTACTTTTAATTATTATCTGCATTTCTATAAAAAGAAACAATGTTCCATATATGTTTTGAAAGAAGGGATGCAAGTAGAAAACCATTTCATGAATAAAGAATGTAGTACTTTTTGATACAAATCTACATTTATGTATGGCAGAGATTGATTTGTGAATCCTTCAAGCAAGAGGGTAGGACAAATATTCAGCCTAAAGTGTAAAATTATATCTATTATGATTTTCTCATACACCATTTGACCTGGATTGTAAATGCAATGAGCTTCAGGCTTTCTGTTTAATATAATATGGAGAAGTCTCTGCAGTTCGAGGTGATTGGCATATACTGTATATCTGACATGTGGACACCTTGTCACACTTTGTTGTATGTACTGTATGTATGTTTGTAGCAGATTGCAGTATGTATTTTTATGTCCTTTATTGCAAACGGAAGCTAACCACGATAGCAGTGCTTCTCTGAGTTTGGGTGTTCATAAATGACTTAAAGATTACACCTGTCAGTGCTGCATCTCTTCATATGTATAATGGAAAACTATTCCTAAATCGGTAGAAGTGATCAAAACGGTGAGTTTCAAATTTACATTTTTCATGCAGCAGCTGCAATCTTTAGAGCCATTCCTGTGATTTATATATCTTTCTTCCCGGTAGGTAGATGCCACAATTGTATATCTTTGAAAAAATCCATTATTGAAAAATCTCTAGGAACAACTTCCATACAGTGGAGTCTTGTGAGATGCATGGTGTATATAAGTATGTAAACATCTGTATTGTGACAGCTTAGATACCCAGGAGCTAACTCAAATTGGAGTGCAGTTCTGGCAATTGAATACAGATTCCTGAAATACACAATAAATATTAAACCTTCCCAATTTCACTCAAATACTTCTCTTCAAACTAAAAACATCTTAGAGTATCAAATAATATTCCAGATCTTGTTTTCTATGTCAAATCAAGAGGAATGAGTTCCTGGCTATATTGATTTAACCCTGCTATTGGCATTTATCCAGATCATGAAACCATCACTTAGCAATGAATTTGTATGAATGACGGTCACATGCCTTTTTCTTATTGTTACTAATGTTCTTACAGTTAAGGAGGAATCACCAGAGACATGTCTATTATAGCAAGTGGTGTTAAACTGTAGGGGTCGTGACCATTATAAGCACATCATTGACAGTCAATATGACAAATGAGATGGAAATCCACTAATAAAAACATTTTAATTAGATATTTTTCACCTACATTTTTCTAAAACAGCAATGCAATTACATTAATTTCCCTGCAATGTCAAACACTTGTCAGTACTCTATTGAATACTCAAATTAGTGTTTACACAGAGTTTTATTCCATCATGTGGCATTGGGCATGCATCGATTCATGCAGAAGTTATCAGTCCTGGGTCAGGAGAGTGCATGGAGAAGACTGATTTGGGATATCTTTCCATCCCATTTTGCCTTGTTTTATTGCATACAATCCTTTCCAAATGACTAAATAAAGGTGAAATAGTTTATGTTTTTGTTTTTATTTAATGTGGATTTACCCTTCGATGTTATCTTTACACTTCTTCAAGCTAGCCTCAAGCAGGACCCTGAAACTGTTTCTCCCATCCTCTTAAACATATGCCATGACGGAGCTTGGAGAATAAAGCTAGCTTCAGGAGTGTGGAGTCAGCTATCCATAGGACATGGCCTGTTCAGTAAAGTTGATATCGCATGCTCATCGGTGAATGCTTGTGATGTTTGTTTTCAAGAGGTAATATTGGTGTATCTGTATTCCACCTGGATTAAAAACTGGATGTTGTGGATGTTGTAGGAAAATAGAGCCAAGGAAAATAACATTTGCAAGGAGATGTGATTGCACATTTTTATATTGCTTAATTATGACATATTTGATTATTTTCCAACCTCAGCTCTCTAATACTGAAATAAACTATCTTGGTTGGTTGTTAAGTGAGTGGGTTCAGCAGCACAAAGGGGAGATATACTATTTTCATTTTCAAATATGCATGTATTACTACACCTGAAAATAATGTTCTGATAGAAGGAGATTTTTAGAGGTTGGGACATACAGTCAGGAAATTGAGAGTGAAAAACGCATTTTAAAATAAATACAAATGCATTATGTTTAGTGTAGAGTTTTTAGTGCAGCTATGTTGAAGAATACACGAACCACTACAGGAATATGTTACCATAGCAACAAGCATTCTTAAGTTAGGCCCGCAGCTAGCAGTGAGTCCTAACTGCATAAAATCATGAGAGATTATGTTATTAAACCCCCAACCTAGAAATTGCCTTCGTACCTTATTATTGTACATGACAGATAGATAGTAATGCCAGGCAAAATAAAATCCAGTTTTCCAGTTAAGAAAATATGCTGGACCGTAACAGGAACTTTATATTGGATGAACATGGAATTGAAATGTCTGCAAAAAAATTTAAATGGTGACATACTTTCATGGTTCAAGGACAATTATGAAAAAAAAAGATTAATGGACGAAAAAAAATTTGAACATCTAAAACAATTAATGGAGTCTGTAATTAACTATTTCTATAACTTTAAATAATGTACATAAACTCTACCTAGTTTTCAGAAATAACTCCATAGATTTTACATTAATTTTAAACTTATTTTTTTAATTACTCACAAGTAGCAAAAATTAAGTACAAAATACTATTCATTTGTGTCTGTAATGGAAGCATATGCAGACAGACCCCAGACTGCACCCACTGTTTTAGTTCCCACAAGCAACAAAGCCAAGCTGAGAACCCAAGGGAATGAAGTCTCCATAACAAACTACACAATGATTCTAGTTTATTATGTATGCCAATATGTACCACAAAACTCACATTTTTCAAATGATTTTAAAACCCATGTATATCCATTGTTTCTTCAACAGCTGACCTTTATTGCTTACATAAATCCAAATATGCATAGTAAATACGCAAACTAATAAAGAAAAAGTATAAGACTAGTTTACTATGAATTATAAGAAGGATTTTCACTGGAGCCAAGCAAAGGATTTTTTGGAACAAACTATGGTAAATAAAACTAGTTGGGACAAGTTAACATACATCTATAAGTGAAATTATAATATAACTGATGTCTGAATGTTTAGAAGAGCTAAAACAGATGAAGAAAATTAGAAAAGTAATGGCCTTAATATTATGGTCATGAAATATTGATGCTAAATCCCTTAGAAATCACATTTAAATTCTTGCCTATAGAATTAAAAAGTTGAAAGAAAATATACATCAATAATAATAATTCAAAAAAAAATGTGAATATCAGATTTGAACTAGTAACCAAGGAACCTGCTGTGCCTCGGAAACATATGCTGAGAACTGTGAAGCTTTAACATTCACTTCATGTCTGGCCAAGGGCAAGAACCTAGCAGTAACACTAACTACCTCGATTCAGTTTATGTTCAATTAATATGTGTCCTACAGCAAGAATGTAAAAGTTACACTTGCCCAAAGCATGTTGTTTCAAAACGCAAGGAAGGTGACCTCACAAAATACTGATGAAGATACACTGTATATGTAGCGGGTGAGACCACACCCTGATAATTAATGCTTGATTAGTTAATTGAATCTGTTTAAGCAAAGAGAGGGGTGTTGAGTATATATTCAACCCTTGCAGCATTCATTGATACAATGAACTGCTGTTCGTGTCCATCTCTTTGCTGCTATGGGTAAGGACAGTTTGTGAACTGGAATAATATAACGTTTTGCGCTTTTGCGATACAAATGTAATGTAACCTATAGCCCAAGTGTTAGAATATATTCTCTGTTGTCACTGCCCAGTTTTTGGTGTGGTATTTTTTATTATATTTATTATCAAGTTAAAGATTGTTTCTACACCTTACCTATTTTCTGTTAAACACTTTAAATGTATTTGTATTTTGGTTTTGACGCCTTTGAATGTGTACCTATCTGGGTGCTATCAGGGAGGAGTTTATTTCCATAGCGATTGGCAGACATTTATTTTCTGTTATTTTAGAAAACAAGTAAATGTTTATTTGTTTGTATTCCTATTTTATAATAAGGACCTGTGATAGGGCAGAGCATCCTCTATGGACACTTGTTTTTAAGTTATTCTCCCATTTAGTTTAGAAGGGATCTGAGTGGGGATTGTAAAGCGATTGGATTCGGAGTTCCCTTTGCTCCTGGTATAATCAAAGGGTGGCGTAGACCACTTAATTATATAATAACCTTGGGGGGGCGCCACATATATAGTGTATGAATCACATCTTATTTAAAGTTTAAACATTTCAGGAACAGTCAAGAGAACAGAATAACCTTGTGTTGCTGATAAACTAGAACCAGCATTAGTGGCATTGGTAATTGTGGAGCTGTGGATGTGCTGAGGACAGGTTAATATTAATTTCATTTGAAATACTTTCACCAAGCCAGCTGCACTTCAGGAGAGGAGGAGAAAGATGGATAAAAAAATAGCAGCAATATTTATGCTATCAAAATAACAATAGCTGCAACTCCCACATACACAAGAATATTGAATTGAAGCCCTGATGTAAAGCTGGGCACAAAGGGAAAACAAACATCTGAATAAGTCAATAAATCAAACACTATACGAAAAACCCACAAAAACAACTAAGGGTCAGAATTAGCACTGTGGACCGCAGCATGTGAAGTGTGCGAGACGGAAAAGCCAGGATGATGCTGGGATTACACTGAAAAGTAACAGATAATCTATACTGAGCATACAGGCTTGCACCACTAGAAGGAAACATCATACAAAGTAGGCAGCATATGGAATACCAGGCATTAAAAGTGGTGTCAAACAATTTAATATGGAAGTTACAGCCATGTGACATATTTACAGATGTCGGTCGCCATTGAAAAATAAATTGGATGTCAGTCGCAGTCATGACTTCATATGTCTGACTGAGTGACAAATGAGGTAACAAAGAAATGCCAGCCAGACCATTTTTAAACCAAATATGTGTGTTAGCCTGTGTGTGAGTGATTTATATGTACTTCTCTCTCACTTTAGTTACATATTTTTGTATTTCTTTGCATTAGCTACATGATGTTTGAACTGCATTAAACAGTCTGATTGTCTGATTCTCTTTTGTTGTGTGGTAACACTTTACAATACATCTCCCTAGTTACAGTGTACATAGTAGGTACTCAGTAACTACATCTGTTACTCATAAGTACAGTGTACTTAATGTGTAAAAGTGGGCCATGCCCAGTATAGCTCCAAAGGTAGCCTCCTGGTGGGCATTCTTAACAGACAATTGTGTACTTACATATACCGTTAATCATTAGTACACATTAAGTACATTGTAATAATGCATTATTACACTGTTCATATGAGTAACTAACTATACTCAGTAACTACAAACTAATTAGTAACTACAAATGGTGTTACTGAGTACCTACCATTTCATAGATTTTGTGTATTTATTTTCAGCCTGTCACAAACTCAGTTTGGAGGTCTAGACAAAAACACAATAGGTTTAGGGTTCTGGCTATTGTTAGGGCTTATTATGGATTGGCATCTCAACTCTCATGTTATGACAGCCTTCACACTCACTTCACTAAACACCAAACTCAAAACATAAATCTTTTCAAACCCCACCTCTGTTAGACAATTAGGCCTAACCATGCCCTGAACCCACAGACGACCTCTCACGGTAAAAGGAAAACCTGAGTTTAAAAACAGCAAAACACAACCCTAAATAAATTATATCTCTATCCACAATTCTTGAACATGATATCTTCTCCTAGACAGAAGCATAGATAATTTAAATAACTGGTACATGAAAGGGAATGGATCAGCTGAACAGAAAATGAGCTTCAATTTCTTTGAAAGTGTTCAGTCACACAAGGATCCTTGCTAAAGTGGGAGTCTGAACATTATGACGGGGAAAGAAGAGCGGCATAAGGAAATCCAGAGTGGAGGGGCTTGCTTCTTGGTTTCAATATGGGGAATATGATTTATATTGACAAACTGATGGAACATGTAAGTAAAAAAACAACACTGCTCGAATTGCTTCTTTTCTTTAACATATGTTGACAGATTCTATCAAGGACAGTCTAATAAAATTCCAGATTTTAGTAGAGAACCAATTCTCCTTCAGTTTCTCATATTTGAGTGTGGAATCCAATGAGTAAAAGTTATTTAAATGACCTTTTAGAAATTTCTTTGTGTTCAAGCTGTTTTGAAGGCCATATTTAGAGCAATTTATTTTATATTTACTGGGTTATATTATTCATTTGTGTCTTTTTTTAATTGCCTTGCAACCAGTTCTCTCAATCCATAAATCCATCCATCCATCTTCAAAATTGCTTATCCTGGTGAGGGTCACGGGGAAGCCCGAGCCAATCCCAGCAGGCATAGGGCGCAAGGCAGGAATACACCCAGGATGGGACGCCAGTTTAGAGAGACAAATCAATGTAACCCACATGTCTTTGGATGGTGGGAGGAAACCGGAGTACCTGGAGAAAACCCACGTGGACATGGGGAGAACATGCAAACTCCACACAGACAGGCCCCCCAAGCTGGGACTCAAACCCAGGACCCCAGAGCTGTGAGGGTCGCGGGGAAGCCAGAGCCAATCCCGGCAGGCATAGGGCGCAAGGCAAGAATACATCCAGGACGGGACGCCAGTACATCGCCAGGCAACAGTTCTCTAAATCTAGAACATAATATACCACTACATGTGTACGCATATACGTGCATAGAAACCGGGGTCATTTGTTTTCATGTAATTATTATTAGAAATATTATGGAATTTCCAATATTAGAAATATTATTTTGGATATATACCCGTTTTCAATCTAGCTTGACTGTTTTGTAACTACTGTAGCTATTTTGTTGCTCAAATTAGTTAATTGATGTATTTGCAAAGACATACATTCATAAGAGCATTTTAAAAGTATGTTTAGACATTGGTATACAAATCCTACATTTTGCTACACAAATTAGACTTGATTTGCAGAATGGCTGTACAGATTAAAATATAGATCTATATGAGTAGTTAAGATTGTGAAGTGCCAATCAAGCACAATAAATATTAAATTTAATGCATGGCTTAGCAGAGATACTCAGGGGGCACCTTGGATTTTTGGTTTCACTATGCCACCAGGTGGGGTCCAATCTGCTGTATGATGGAATAGCTCCCAGCCGGAGCAAGCTTGAAACATTTCCTGCATCAAAGGATGCACCTCATTTGGCACAATGTGGATCTGTACCGAGGCCGTGGTCAAGGAGAATCTGTACAGCGTATCAAATAAGGGAACACACAGAGATACATACAGAGATAAGCCCACCTAATACCCTCATAATCACCCTAATAATCGCCCATTTAACAGCATTATAACACAATTAAGTACTGACTCTCATTAGATTAGGCTACAATGACTGCTGTGCTTTGTTATTGCTTGTTAAGGATAACTGCAAAAGAATCCAAAAATCTGTGATGTATGCTGTAGCAATTAAATTATGTGAAAAATAAAAAGCATACAAGTTAATGTGTTATAGTGTTAATGAAGCAGTGTTTGCCTAATCTGTTTTTCACTAACATTGGCTCTGCTTGGTCTGAATCTATATAAATTAACTGTAAGGATAATATTTTAAAGCAAAATGTAGTGATTATATCATATATTTACACTTTCAAAAATATTCAAAAACATTAAAGGAACACGTAATCATCACAGTATAACACCAAGTCAATTAAACTTCAGGGATATCAATCTGTCCAGTTAGGAAGCCTAAGCGATTGTGAATCAATGTCACCTGTTTTGGTGCAAATGAAAGTCACAACAGGTGCACTGGAGAGGCAACAGCAAGACAACCCCCAAAAAGGGAATGGTTTTGCAGGTGGTGGCCACAGACAATTGTTCTCTCCTTATCCTTCCTGACTGATTCTTCTCTAGTTTTGTATTTTGCTAGTGTCTTTGTCACTATTGGCAGCCCATTCAGGTTGCATAAGTAGTCCCCAGGTTTGAATCCAATTGAGAACCTTTAGGACGTTATGTATCAGCACATCCGACGCCACCAAGTAGCACCACAGACTGTCCAGGAGCTCACTGATGCCCTGATCCAGGTCTGGGAGGAGATCCCCCAGGACACCATCCGCCGTCTCATCAGGAGCATGCCCAGACGTTGTCAGGAGTGCATACAAGCACGTGGGGGCCATATACACTACTGAGTCACATTATGAGTTGCCGTGATGAAATTCACACAAGTTGGAACAGCCTGTGATTTCAATTGTTTTTTGGGTGTGAGTTTGAATCCAGCCCTCAATCAGTTGGTGATTTTGGATTCCATTGACCGTTGTTATGTCATTTTGTTCTCAACAAATTACACAATGTACAGTAAAGATTTTGATCTTTAATATATTTCATTCATTGAGATCCAATGTCTGATTTAAGTGTTCCCTTAATTTGTTTGAGCAGTATATATACACACAGTACTGTGCAAAAGGTTTAGGCAGGTGTGAAAAAATGCTGTAAAGTAAGAATGCTTTCAAAAATAGACATGCTAATGGATTATATTTATCAATTAATTAAATGCAAAGTGAGTGAACAGAAGACAAATCTACATCAAATCCATATTTGGTGTGACCACCCTTTGCCTTCAAAACAGCATCAATTCTTCTAGGTACACTTGCACACAGGTTTTGATGTTTGGCCCAAACATCTTGGAGAACTAACCACAGTTCTTCTGTGGATTTAGGCAGCCTCAGTTGCTTCTCTCTCTTCATGTAATCCCAGTCAGACTTGATGATGTTGAGATCAGGCCTCTGTGGGGGCCATACCATCACTTCCACAACTCCTTGTTCTTCTTTAAACTGAAGATAGTTCTTATTGAATCTCACTGTATGTTTGGGGTTGTTGACATGCTGCAGAATAGATTTGGGGCCAATCAGATGCTTTCCTGATGGTATTGCATGATAGATAACTATCTGCCTGTACTTCTCAGCATTGAGGAGACCATTCATTCTGACCAAATCCCCAACTCCATTTGCAGAATTGCAGCCCCAAACTGGCGAGGAACCTCCACCATGCTTCACTGTTGCCTGCAGACGCTCATTTGTGTACCGCTCTCCAGCCCTTCGGCTGCCTTCTGCTACAGCCAAATATTTCAGATTTTGACTACTCAGTCCAGAGCACCTGCTGCCATTTTTATGCACCCCAGTTCCTGTGTTTTCGTACATAGTTGAGTTGCTTGGCCTTATTGCCACCTCGGAGGTATGGCTTTTTGGCCTTCCATGGAGGCCACTTCTGACCAGACTTCTCCGGACAGTAGGTGGGTGTACCAGGGTCCCACTGTTTTCTGCCAATTCTGACCTGATGGCACTCCTGCACATCTTCCGATTGCGAAGGGAAGTAAGCATGATGTGTCTTTCATCTGCTGCAGTAAGTTTCCTTGGCTAAACGCTACATCTACGGTCCTCAGCGTTGCCCGTTTCTTTGTGCTTCTTCAAAAGAGCTTGGACAGCACATCTGGAAACCCCTGTCTGCCTTGAAATGTCTGACTGGGAGAGACCTTGCTGATGCAGTATAACTACCTTGTGTCTTGCTGCTGTGCTCAGTCTTGCCATGGTGTAAGACTTTTGACTTTGTTAGCTGAGTTTGGCTGTTCCTCACCCAGTTTTATTCCTCCTACACAGCCGTTTCTGTTTCAGTTAATGATTGTGTTTCAACCTACAGTACATATTGAATTGATGATCATTAGCACCGGTTTGGTGTAATTGTTTAATCATACACCTGACTATATGCCTACAAAATCCCTGACTTTGTGCAAGTGTACCTAGAAGAACTGATGCTGTTTTGAAGGCAAAGGGTGGTCACACCAAATATGGATTTGATGTAGATTTGTCTTCTGTTCACTCACTTTGCATTTAATTAATTGATAAATATAATCTATTAACATGTCTATTTTTGAAAGCATTCTTACTTTACAGCATTTTTTCACACCTGCCTAAACCTTTTGCACAGTACTGTAATTATATATACATATATATATATATATATATATATTCTATATTAGTAATGGGTTGGGGGGTCTATCACAAGAAAGGGCTCTATGTAGGCGGGGTGTGGTCTTGAAACACACAGTAGGGAGGCAGGCAGAGGGTACAAAACAAGCTTGCTGTTGTTTTATTGCTTCCCTTAATGGCAGGCACAGTGTCAAAAAGCAAAACAAACCCTAGCTCTGTCCGAGCACTAACTACAAAACAAACTAACGATAACCGTAAATGCCCGGGTCGGTAGAGCCAAACACCGGGCAGACAGAAGCATAAAGGGATAAGGCAGGTTCTTATTCAAAGTTTGTAATCAAAGTTTGTTACCAGTGGGGGGTTGTCAGACAGTCCAGGGTTGAAGAGGGAGAATGGTCCAGGTCCAGAAAAAGGGTCGCAAGCCAGTGAATCCGTCAACTATGAGCTTCACCCTTCTTTCTCCTGCTCTTCCAAGCTCTCGCCTCGATCTCGCCTCGCTCTGTTGTCTTCTCACCCTCCTGTGCACCTTGCTACCCCAGCCAAGCATGCACACTGGTTCGCTTCCTGCTTCCTTTTCTAGGGGAAGTGGTGGGCGGGACTATGGCCATCAGGAGCCGTGCTGGCTTCTGGGTTTTGGAGTCCTGGAGAAGATGTTTTGTAGTTTCCTCCACTGAAAGACCCGCCCTGATCCCAGCCTTGCCTCTCACACTGCCACACAGCCTCCCCCTCAAGAGTGAAGCCAGGGGCGCACATGATGACGGCCATACCACAGCCAAGCCCCCCTCCAAAAGACACAAGGGGCAGGTGGGTGGGCCGAAGAGCCAGATGGGGTATCCATCTGCTGGGTCATCCTAGCGGTGGATGTGCCATTCCCCCATGTCCTGTCCTTCTCCGTATCGCACCCATCTGGTCCTCAGGGTGGACTGCCATGAAGGTGGCTCCCCTGTTGTTCCCTGATCCCTCCAGGAACCAGGCTTGTCTGGCAGAGACCTCTCTGCTTCCACAGCATCACTTGGCTCCCCTCCAGTCTCTGCTCCAGCCTGGAGACACAGTGGGTCCTGTGCATGCCGAGGTGTCTCCATCACCTTTACTGCAGCCAGGAACTCAGGTCGAGGACAGGAACTCTGGTTGTCCAGGAGACCTGATGAAGGAAGCACAAGAGTCTCACCCTTTGGTTGCTGTGACTCCTCTGTCTTCTGGGATCCTGTTCGAGTTAACTGCAGTGTCTGTGGCAGCTGTTCCTTTTGCTGCTGCTCCAGCTACTCTGGCTGCTCTCCAGATTCAGGGCCTGGTATATTCTTCCCCTCTGATTCAGTGCAGGGGACAACAAGTGATGCCTTCTCCTGGACTGTAGGCACCTCCTGTTCTGGTGTGGCCTCTGAGGAGACAGATGGTGACTCCCTCCTGAAGTCATCTTCTCCTGGTAGCTCCTCAGTGCTCAGGGGCAGACTCTTCTGCCAGACACGGTGGCGGATACTCTTCCATCAGGTATGGTGGATACTCGGGCTCCTCCCTCCAGGGCTCTGGACACTCAGGGTCCTCCCTCTCGGACACGGGAGACTCGAGGTCCTCCCTCCGGGGCTCTGGACAATCGGGCTCCTCCCTCCGGGGCTCTGGACAATCGGGCTCCTCCCTCTCGGACACGGGAGACTCGGGGTCCTACCTCTGGGGCTCTGGACACTCCGGCTCCTCCCTCTCGGACACGGGACACTCAGGTCTCTCCCTCCGGGATTCTGAACACTCGGGCTCCTCCCTCTTGGACACTGGATACTCGGGTTTCGCCCTCTGTGGCTCCAGCGGCAGGAACACCTCAGCCCTCTGTGGCTCCGGCGGCAGATATGGCCAGAGGCTCTCTTGCTCTAGCCACAGCAGGTCCTCTTCTTCCACTCTCCCTGGCCGGTCTTCCTCTTGTCCTGGACATGGAGGGAGGGAGGAGCCCGAGTATCCTGAAGATGAGGAAGAGGTGCTGCCTTCCTCGTCCCACTCCTGGTGTTTTTTTGCCAAGGCAGCAGTTCCTCCCATTGCAGGTCCTCTTCCTCCATGCAGGACATCAGCGACGTCTCCTGCTCTGTCACAAGAAAGGGCTGTATGTAGGCGGGGTGTGCTCTTGAAACACACAGTAGGGAGGCAGGCAGAGGGTACAAAACAAGCTTGCTGTTGCTTCCCTTAATGGCAGGCACAGTGTCAAAAAGCAAAACAAACCCTAGCTCTGTCCGAGCACTAACTAAACGTAAACAATCCCTAACTACAAAACAAACACTAACAATAACAGTAAATGCCCGGGTCGGTAGAGCGAACACGGGGCAGACAGAAGCATAAAGGGATAAGGCAGGTTCATAGTTACAGTCCGTAATCAAAGTTCGTTACCGGTGGGGGGTTGTCAGACAGTCCAGGGCTCAAGAGGGAGAATGGTCCAGGTCTGGAAAAAGGGCTTCACCCTTTTTTCTCCTCCTCTCTCCTCTCTCCTCTCTCCTCTCTCCTCTCTCCTCTCTCCTCTCTCCTCTCTCCTCTCTCCGCTCTCCGCTCTCCTCTCTCCGCTCTCCTGTGCACCTTGGTACCACAGGCAAGCATTGCTTCCTGTTTCCTTTTATAGGGGAAGTGGTGGGTGGGGCTATGGCCATCAGGAGCCCTGCTGGCTTCTGTGGTTTGGAGTCCTGGAGGAGATGTTTTGTAGTCTCCTCCACTGAAAGACCCGCCCTGACCCCAGCCGTGCCTCTCACACTGCCACAATATATATATATATATATATATATATATATATATATATATATATATATATATATATATATATATATATATATATATATATATATATATATATATACACTCACCTAAAGGATTATTAGGAACACCATACTAATACTGTGTTTGACCCCCTTTCACCTTCAGAACTGCCTTAATTCTATGTGGCATTGATTCAACAAGGTGCTGAAAGCATTCTTTAGAAATGTTGGCCCATATTGATAGGATAGCATCTTGCAGTTGATGGAGGTTTGTGGGATGCACATCCAGGGCACGAAGCTCCCGTTCCACCACATCCCAAAGATGCTCTATTGGCTTGAGATCTGGTGACTGTGGGGACCAGTTTAGTACAGTGAACTCATTGTCATGTTCAAGAAACCAATTTGAAATTATTCGACCTTTGTGACATGGTGCATTATCCTGCTGGAAGTAGCCATCAGAGGATGGGTACATGGTGGTCATAAAGGGATGGACATGGTCAGAAACAATGCTCAGGTAGGCCGTGGCATTTAAACGATGCCCAATTGGCACTAAGGGGCCTAAAGTGTGCCAAGAAAACATCCCCCACACCATTACACCACCACCAGCAGCCTGCACAGTGGTAACAAGGCATGATGGATCCATGTTCTCATTCTGTTTACGCCAAATTCTGACTCGACCATCTGAATGTCTCAACAGAAATCGAGACTCATCAGACCAGGCAACATTTTTCCAGTCTTCAACTGTCCAATTTTGGTGAGCTTGTGCAAATTGTAGCCTCTTTTTCCTATTTGTAGTGGAGATGAGTGGTACCCGGTGGGGTCTTCTGCTGTTGTAGCCCATCCGCCTCAAGGTTGTAGGTGTTGTGGCTTCACAAATGCTTTGCTGCATACCTCGGTTGTAACGAGTGGTTATTTCAGTCAAAGTTGCTCTTCTATCAGCTTGAATCAGTCGGCCCATTCTCCTCTGACCTCTAGCATCAACAAGGCATTTTCGCCCACAGGACTGCCGCATACTGGATGTTTTTCCCTTTTCACACCATTCTTTGTAAACCCTAGAAATGGTTGTGCGTGAAAATCCCAGTAACTTAGCAGATTGTGAAATACTCAGACCGGCCCGTCTGGCACCAACAACCATGCCACGCTCAAAATTGCTTAAATCACCTTTCTTTCCCATTCAGACATTCAGTTTGGAGTTCAGGAGATTGTCTTGACCAGGACCACACCCCTAAATGCATTTAAGCAACTGCCATGTGATTGGTTGGTTAGATAATTGCATTAATGAGAAATTGAACAGGTGTTCCTAATAATCCTTTAGGTGAGTGTATAATATATATATATATATATATATATATATATATATATACATATATATATATATATATATATATATATATATATATATATACATAAAACATATCATAGATGTTGACGTTTTTCTATTCCTGACAGGTGTTAATTAGTATTCAAATGTTTTCTGGTGTTGTAGGCAACAGGAGTCATTTAATCAACCTGAGTACGGAGGATTTATACAAAGATAACAATACTCCTGGAAACCTTCCACAGGTTTCACTGGATGTCAAGAGAAAACGTGGTCACAGAATGATGCGACGTAGATTGCCTCCAATTTGCAGTGTGAAATTGCCGGGAAGTAAAAATAAATAAATACATAAATAAATGCATGCACAGATAAAACGTGGGAAGCTGCTGATCCAAAAGGATGCCACACTCCATCTGTTTCAAGCTAGGAATGATTACAAGAGAAATTACACAAATGGGAACACTCGAGAGGGGTTAGGAGGACTCGGCAGAAGAAGTGATTTATGTATGATCTTACGGTTGTGGCCATTTTGATAGCCCAGGCCTGACCGTATGAAGTGCACATTGAGGAAAATCAGCGTGAAGTTCAACCAGGTGACAGCTTGCTCTAATTCTGCAGAGACTGAATAATCATTTTAACACATGCTGCTTTGGGTGCCATCGGGGCTTTCAGTTTTATACACTTCAGTGAAACAAGCTGAAGAGCAATAGGTCACCCCTGTGGGTATTCAGATATAAAGTACTTCTGGCACAAACACACATCAATCAAAATTAATCAATTTTATACCAAGATGGGGCTAGGAGGAAAACAACACTGTTATTTACAGTCAGAAACAGGAAAAAGAGAATTAATACTTTTTATGTTCTTCAAACTTTGTGTCCAATTGGACTTTAAACACTTCATTATATATTTGAAGCTATGGAAGTAAGTGATGTGTAGAACAGCACTTTGTACAAGACCACTCACATATAGCAGTAGGAGTGATGCAGAAGTTTTTAATTTACACACTGTGCAAGCCAGACTTCCCCAAAGGCTTATATATTTTTAATTGCAACAGCTGTTTAAAAAAACACATTTGCTTATTCCAGATACTAAACAACATTCAGCCATACCCATGTCATTCCTCAACAATTATGTTACTGTCATTTGATGTACAAGACATAAGGAACAATATGTAAGGCTGTGCAAGTGGGGCTTAAAAGGTATATGCATACTTTTCCCTTCAAGCTGTTTTAATTATGTATTTTTAAATTCAATATAATAGTTCTGTAACTTTTTAAAGTCAGTGTGTGTGTGTGTTTGTTTGCTTTGTCTTCTTATTTTAACTTAATTGATTATTTTACATACCAATATAATCATTGTCCATTGCAACACAAGGGAATTAAGGTTGTTTGGATTAAGGATTCCATTCATAACTGCGTAACAGTATGTAGGATTACATAGCAGGCAGAGACACATATATTTGTCATAGGACTAATATCTAAAGTTTCGATTTCAAGATTTCAAGATTTCCAACATATTTTGTGAAAATAAAAGATGCATAGCTTTTGTAATTAGAATAAAAGATAAATTGTTCCTAATTCAGCTCACCTATTTCCATTCTAGCTCTGGACAACACATTTTAAAATGAAATATTTAATGGGAGGGGGAGTGAATGTTCCCCAGATCTCCCCCTAATCTTTTCTAAGGGATTCCTATTTGAAAATCTAGAGCTTGAGCTACATTTATAAATATTTGAAATTTGAAAACATTCTTATATAATTCATGAACAAATTAAATTAAGTATTAATGTTGAAGATTCAGACTGAAATTTCCAAAACTTAAGTCATTGTTCTGATTCTGATGTTTAAGAAATACTTCAGTTGCTCCCAGATAACTTAATTTACCTTTTATCTGTCATTTGAAACTAATATATCTGTATCATGAAAATCTTTCCACCACAAACTGTAAAACAAATCTAAAGCCAAAAAATAATTGGTAGTCTACTGGTTGAGCTAAATCAACCATGGCATTTCTCTCATGAACAAACTACCCAGGGAAAAAAGGTTTTCTGCTTTGTCTACACCAGGTGTGATATTTAATTAACAGATATTTGTCAGACTCTACACTTAGAGACCTTATTTTGGTCTGGTTAGACAAGGTAAATAAGATAAACAAGTTTTTTAATGTCCATTGTTTGGACATTAAAGTGAATGTTGTACTCATGAGCATACAACTTCTACTAAATATGAAATGAGGTACATTCTTAAATAATTTAAATTCACTCAAAAAATAAAATGCCTGCAGATTTGATTGATGCTCCACACAGTCCAATTTACTTAATTGGGTCAAACTTTAATAAATTATGAAAGGAAGGAATTACAAGATAGTAACAACAATAGCAATGTGCTAAAATTATAAAGTGTTTCATTATTATTATATGTATTATTATATTTATTATTAACTAGTTTGGAACAACATTGACATAATGAAACCTTTACTTGAGAAAGTCATTCAACTGTTTTATTGCACTTCTTCATGCTAATTAGATTGTCTCTCATTTCTCATTTTGCTGGAATAACAGTGAGAGCTTCTTCCATGTTGATCGTTTCATTCTTTCAACCTACTTTGCACACAAAGGATTACTCATTAGACTTATGTATTCAGTAATAAATCCTTAGCATGCATTCATGAAAGATTAACTCATGTGTGGGAATGGGAATTTTAATTTATTTCAATGCTGTATGAATACAGGTTGAAATACCACCTGGCAGGCTTTGATACTGACTAAGAGTGATGTCACAGAAAGAAAATGGGTTCTCTACTGTTTGTATATGTGTATCAAAGCAGATGGAATGAGCCATAATAATAATAACTGTCACACCAGCAAGCATTGTAGGTTATTGTAAATATATACAATTTTGTAACATTCATTCAATTAAATTCAATTATTCAATTATAGAACCCTAAAGGAAGGATAGACCAAATATTATGTTCTCATTATGATTTTTGAATCTTTGAATGGTGATGAGGTTATAGTATAGAGAAAAAACTAATCTTTATTAAAGACATCTCAAAACATATAGTTAGGTCCATAAATATTTGGACAGTGACACAAGTGTCATAATTTTTGCTCTGTATGCCACCACAATGGATTTGAAAGGAAACAATCAAGATGTGCTTTAAGTGTAGACTTTCATCTTTACTTTTAGGAGAGTTACATCCAAAATGGGTGAATGGTGTAGGAATTACACCCATTTTTATATGTGGTCCCCCCAATTTTAGGGGCTGAAAAGTATTTGTACAAACTGACATAATCATGAATTAAATTGTGAGTTTCAATACTTGGTTGCAAATCATTTGCAGTCAATGACTGCCTGAAGTCTGGAACCCATAGACATCAGCAGATGCTGGGTTTCTTCCCTGGTGATGCTCTGCCAGGCCTGCACTGCAGCTGTCTTTAGTTCCTGCTTGTTCTTGGGGCATACATATTTATTTGCAGTGTTGGCCTGTTTCAAAGGCCTGTGGATTTCCAAACACTTATATTTTATGACACATCAAAGTTTTTTTAATACCTTGATGTAAAAGACAAAATGTTATAAATTATGACTGACAACGGCAAGTTCCTCCAACCAAACACTGACACAAAATAGCTCTTATAGACTTTACAGAATTAAATTCTGTATTTTATAAACTGTCTCAACCATTTAGAAGCTTTTGCACTTTGTTACAATAACTTCCATTCTGTCTCCAGATAACTGTTGTTTAATGAACCAGAGATGATATGTATCCCTCATAAAGCTGAAGCTGCCACAGCTTTTCAGCACCATTAAGGTCCGTGTTATGAAGCACAAAAAAATAAAAATGCATTTTTACAATTTGTACAGAGAAAGGAAGATGTGACAGCAAACTAATTAGGCAGCAATTGAGTTTATAGCCTCACTGGTGTTGAGAAAATGAACTTTAATATTTTGACAACTTCTGCCAGTTTGATGAGCTTCGGGCGGTTTTCCATAAATTATTTATTTTGTATGTTTTTGTATGATTCACAATAAATAAGAAAACAGGAAGCTACAAATTACACTAATTAACTGCAGGTTCAGGTGGGATCATTGCTACTGGCTGTCCAATTAAATTATTTAATTACAAACAATGCTGCAAATTTAATTTTGAAATTTAAATTATGGAAGTTGTCCCCCTTTCAGTTAAGTTTTAATGAATTCATATAATGAGTCCTGGAAAATTATTATTTGATTAGAGTAAGACTGTCCAACGTTTCTATAAGAAGGTGACTTTCAGACTATGGTAAGCTTTTTGTTGGTGACGCAAAGAAATATTTTCAAACAAAGCTGAATGATTTTCGACTACAAATAATACTTTTAACTTCAAATTAATTTACTCTGGATTCGACAGATTGTAAGCAGTTTGTCTACAGTTGAAAATAACAACTGAAGGTGTCTCAATAAATGTGTTTTCCTCTATTCAAATACAGCACTTCAGAAAAAAAAATTAGGAATTAAAACAGTGCTGATGTTTCATACATCAAAACATAACATTACATAATACATAGAATGTAACAGTATATATAAATTAATTAAGGATCTTATTGAATATTATTATTATTTATTAGTATTAATGTATTGGCAGACACCCTTATCCAGGGTGACTAACAATACATAAGAGCAAAGTTTATATAGATCTATTTAAACCAGTGGTGCATAACAGGTCTTTGAGAATTATAGGCAGGCAGATTGAATGGGTTTCTTTAAATCAGCAACAGTTTAAAATTAGTTCTGTTAAGGAAATAATTAATTCAATTAGGTACTATATATCACAGGCTCTTAAGAAATTGAGTTTTGCACTCTTGAGATATTAAGTTCTTGGATTTAGGACATTTGACTGTAATGGAAACAATGCTATAGAGAAAGGCTATGCCACCTACTCTTATATGTATTATTATATTATTAGCAGGACTTCAACCCAGCCGTTATGATATTCACTCAGATGCCCCTTAATTGTTTTTTTGACTCCTTGGCAGAGATCACTTAAATAATTAAGGATTAGCTAGAACAAAGAATTGCAATGAAAAATAATTGAAGTGTAAAGTTTGCCAATCCCTGTCTTAGGGAATAGAATAATTCATATTGAATTGTTTCATTATATAATATATATGGCATCTCCAAAATTATTGGCACCCTCGATAAAGGCTGTATATATACAGAGGTGACACACTCACATACATACATATTACTGATTGCTGTAAAGACAAAAGATTTAACCCCATAATTTATAATGACATATAAGCTTCAGTTATTAATTTAATTGGTCATTAATGCCATACTGTTTTTAGCATGTAACCAATTAAAGTTACTTACATTCTACAGGATCTTTTCTTAAAGGCCTGGATTTTGGGCGCCTGGGTTTGCTCTTAACTACTTTTACCTAATTGTTTTGTCAGGCAGTTTAAATCTTTACCTTTAGGCTTTTGGACTAATTCCCTCAAGAACTGGAGCTGTGCACACCTGGTCTATTTGAAATGCTCATTAACTTCTTTAACTGAGTTTCATTCTAAAATGACTTATTCGGCAGTGATAGGAATTGAGCTAGCTGTGATCATTTTGCATTGTTTTTTGAGGATGTAACCAACCTGAAGAAGAAGAAGAAGAAGAAGAAGAAGAAGAAGAAGAAGAAGAAGAAGAAGAAGAAGAATCAGAATCCCAGTAAGATCAAATCATTTACGTTTAACCATGACTTTTGTAAAGTATGTCTAGGGTTGGTTTCAGGAAGAGTGAATGTGTATGCTATGTGGTTTAAGATGTATTGCCACTAGACTGCATGCTGTTTTAAATGGTGGTAGAACCATGAGGCAATATTCTTTTGTTATTGTGGTGATATCTGTATTTTATTTATTTTGGAAAATTGATGTTTGTTAGTTTTATTAGAAAATCCTGTCACTTTATGTTTTCAGAAGGTGAAAACAGTGTGAAGACACTCAACCTGGTATTCTCTTGTGCCCCTTTCCTGACATTTCAAATTACCATTTAGCTCATCCACTTCCCTTTCTGTGTAGCATGTCAGAATGTGAGCAAAGCAAGACTATCATCTAGAGCAATTTGCATTTGCTAATTGTTTTGTCCCCCAGACATACTGTCAGTTGCTGCTGCAAACATTACTAGGCTACTAGACACATCATACTACCATTTTAGTTATCGTTTTTTAATTTGTAGAATACTCTTCTGTTCTTTGGAAGTCCATGACCTTATTATATGTTTTCTTTGTTTATAAATATTTTTACCTATGGGTAAAATGGGCAAAACTCCCCCAAAAAATACATAAAAGGCAAGGGAGGATTTAGAATAATGTACTTTACTAGGAAGCTGATTATTTTTCCTTTCTTTATGCACACACCTCATGCCTGCTTCTGAAATATGAAAGTTTGCTGAAGCAAGTGATACAAACTTTTATTTTGATTAAGGTTCATATTAGGTCTCAAGGTTCAATTAAGAAAATATATTGCTTCCATTATTAGGTTTCTTCATCGCTGATGCTTCATTAGCGTTGCTCTCTGCCACCATATCACCAACTAAAAACTAAAGCTGTACGATTATAGAAGAGTAGACTCATGACACCATGGCATCTACACTACTCCATAATTAAAGCTGTCTCAACTAATTACCACTGTAACTTATGGTTGCAACATCAGGCAGGATAATTGTCTACAGCAGGCCCAGTTGAGGTATATTGAAGTGGATATTCTGACACTAATTCTAGGCATTGAATGCATTTACAAAATTTGAAGGATGGCATGAAGAATCCACAATTAAAAGCAAGTTAATTAGGGTCAGGTGGTTATGTTGACCCAGTCAAGATTTTTTACCCACTGCATTTTGGAATGATAGAGGTGGTGAAGATTGATTTTTCAGACTCAGTTTTGTTATGGTAACAATAGGAAATTGGATTTTAGGTTTTCATTAAAGTAAAAAAAAAAAAAAAAAAAAACATTCAAGTTCTCTAATCTCTTATGAATGCAACTGCTTGCATCTCAACCTAACTAAAGGAAGGCATTACAATGACAGTAACGTGGCAGGTTAATTTTCAACTTCATACCTGCGGAAGTAACCTCTTAAAACACCCATAAAGTAAGAGGCAAACTTACAATTATATTGCATTAAAAAAAAAAAAAAGTCTAACATTATATTAAGCATGAAGTGGGGTATTATTGAAGTAAAACCTATTATCCACAGTTTTTTTTTTTTGTTTTTTTTTATGTGTGTTAGGATAGTGTTATGGTTTGATTTAGGTTGAAGGCTAGGGTTAGGGTTGACATTCAAATGAAAGCCAGAGGTAATCTAAAACTAGAGTTGGCAGCAGTTTAAATTTGGTTTAAGGTTATATAAGATTAGGATTACGGTCAATGCTGGCATTGGGGTTACAGCTAGGTGAATACTGGAATAAAGTGGTCTTTGTATATCACAAAACAGCCTCTAACTAGTTCATAAATGTGAGTGTTGGGATTAATAATTATAAAGTAACTGCTAATGTGTGCTGTAATAGTTATTTTAATTATACATTGACTGCAAGTCCACAATAGACCGCATATAAAATGCTGCAATTTTTGCAGGATAATTGCAGACATCTGCAGACAGAATTCCTGCACATTATCCTACAGGAGCCCTTCGAGAATCCAAATGTGAGAACGTGAGACAAATAAAAAATGTCATAATTGTTTTACAGAATCCTGTAAAATGTACACTACCGGTCAAAAGATTTAGAACACCCCCATTTTTCCAGTTTTTATTGAAATGTAAGCAAAGTTTTTAAGTACAGTTTCCTACACTATCAAAAGGCAATTGGAAACTGGAGGAAACTCTGACAGGAAGAGGTCTGACAGACCAAAGCCACAACAGAATCAGAAGACAACAGCTTGTGTGATAGGCGGCTCACAGGACAACAGCACAGCTTAACACTAGTTGATTTAAGCAAGTCTCAGTTTCAACTGTGAAGAGAAGACTTCGAGCTGCAGGTTTGACAGGTCGGGATGCAGTAAGAAAGCCACTGTTAATATGGCAAAATAAGAAAAAGAGGCTTGCCTGGGCCATGAAGCACTGCCAGCAAGAAGGTCTTATGGACCGATTAATCCAAATTTTGAAATCTTCGGTTCATCACGCAGTGTTTTTGTATGCCGTCGAGTAGGCGAAAGGATGATTCTTCAGTGTGTGTCACCAACTGTCAAACATGGAGGAGGTGATGGTCTGGGGCTCTTTTGCTGGATCCAGAGTCGGTGATTTGCACAGAGTGAGTGGCACCCTGAACCAAAATGGATACCACAGCATTTTGCAGTGCCATGCAATACCCTCAGGTGTACTCCTAGTTGGTCAGGGGTTCATCCTACAGCAAGATAATGACCCAAAACATGGGATGAACTGGTAAGAAGGGTGAAAGAAAAATAACCTACACATTTGTGGGAACTTCTGCAATAGTGTTGGGAAGAAGTTTCTGAACAATATTTCCATTGTAGAAAGAATACATTGAGTCATTAAACTGCGAAATTTCAATACAAATTTGAGTGTAGTGTGGTGTGATCGAATATGTGTATTCTTCTGCCATTTTATTGTTTACATACTTCAAAATGCACATTAATGTGGGTGTTTTAAAGATTGCATATTGCATGATTGTTTAAAAAAATATATAATTTGTTTTATACACATAGTAGGGATTTAAAAAATATGTAACAGATACTCTTTAATAAAAAGTAAAGCATATTGCATAGGCACACAGGGAAGCTGACAGATAAAAGCAATTTTTTTTCAACAGCTATATATCTCTCGTACATATTGTGCAATTGTATTGTACCGCAATGTTAACATTTTGAATTGGAAAGTCAAAACTGCTTATGTGAAATATAGTGCAAAAGCCTGACAAAGCTAACCAGAGATATTGCATTCATGGAAATAGATGGTTCACAGTAGACATTTCTGTGAAGCGCTAAAATGTGTGCTGAATGTAGATACAAAAATGTTATTGTTTTTCATATTCTAAAATGGCAGGACACTACCAAATAATTAAATGAAAGATTTAAAGGAGGCATTGTATTGAAATCAAAGCTAAATCCGCATTATAGTAAATCTTCATATCGGGGTTGCATTTCTCCTGTTTTGCAATCAGAACAATGCTCCGTCACATCCAATATCTTTCTTAGGAACAATTATATTCTCTGTTGTAATATGACAGTCTACAGAATAGTGTAATGTCAATGACCACTAAATGGGCCCCTTATTAGGAATGAGACAGATGGATTTCAAAATGTAGTGGGATATTTTAGTCAAAAACCCAGCATACCGTTTGTGAAGAAGCTCCAGTTCTTTTGCAAATTGACTTTAGAGCATGATAGCAATCCAAAGCACACATCCAAACATTGATACAATGGTATGAGAGCGCAAAATCAATGTTCTTAATTAACTGTCACAATCTCCAGCACACCTGATGTTAATTACAATTACATTTTTGTAATTCTGAATTACAATTACGCTGATATTGTGCTCAATTAAAAGTATGCTGCATGAGGATCTGCAAGTCCCTCCATCTCAGGTAAAAATCTTGCAGTATCCTAAATCCCTCCATCTCCTACTCCTACCACATTTCCACTCAGACCCCAAGATACCACTTCACTCTTCCAGCACCAGAAGATTGGCAGTACACCCCATTCTATAACCCTGGAATAGAATAATAACACTAAAAAAACATTGTTAAAGTTTTTTTTTCTTACATTTTTTCTCTACATTTGTGCATTAGCATGTGATTGTCATTGCCCTAGTTGCGTGCTTTGTTCCTTTAAGATTGAAATAAATAATATTTACAAGCTCTCTGGAAGGAAATCTGTAACTTTAGGGAGGGCAATGAAAAGGAATCTGTTTATAGCCTCAATGTACTAAAGGAAAAAAAGTGGATTCTGAGATCAAGCTTAAATCCCTCTGAGCCCCCTGCTTGTATTCACCACTTTTATTGGTATTTCAATGTGGCCAATTGTGGGTGGATTTTGATTTTCCATGTAACAGCACTTTACCATGCATTTTATATGCTGGTTTCACAAAACCAATTAGCACTTATCTGAGACAACCTTCACTATGAAAGCTTTGGGTACTCTATATCTGGTGAAGTTGATAACCTGTAAAACAAAAATGGCTTTTTTGGCATGTGTTTGCATGGAACAAGCAAAATGATGTGCACTATAGAGACTAAAGAATGTTTTGAATCATCAAAGTTGTATGACAGTTCATAATAAAGAATCAGAATATTATGTAGGAGTTAGGCTATTTAATTGCTTTACATATATTAACTGAAGATTTGAATGTTTAAGACAAAAATCATGTTGGGGTTCTGGCTGCTTTGGTTTATGAATGTAATACAATGGTGCATAGTGTTAAATCTCTTAGTATGGCACTGCAATGCAGTATCACAGTTCAGAGAAAATATCCTGGGTGTTATAGAGGTGATATTGAATATTCAAACTTGTTATCTAAAGATTAGGATTTGGAAGACAAGAATCCTGTTAAAAACAAAAATGAAAATGAGTTTCATGAGTTTTCTCTTCAAGATACAATTTTGCTATATGTCATTATTTGTTTAGAGAGTGTCAGCCATCAGTTATATTCCTTTGACCTCTGGGTTTTTTCTTTAACAATTTATTTTTCATCAATATTAAATCTCTTATCTAAATTCAAAATATGGTGTTAAATCAGGTCCCACATATGTGATGTAAAGAGAGACGTGTCTCTGTGAAAATTCCTACATTTGGTACTTGACTTGCTGTTCTTTTCAGTGGTACATTAAGCAGTTTATGGGTGTCCGTTTCTCTTACAAGAGTATATGCCAATGGAATTGGCATACCTGTTAATTAATGCTGCCAAATGTATCTGGCAAAGGAGTACACAAATACACATGTAAATAGGCACTGAAATATGTGGTCGGAAAAGTTAATCTGTCTTTGAAACGCTTAGGATGAAAAATCTCAGTTCGTCCCCATGAGATTGCTTCCATTTCTTTTCTTTTTTTAAAAAAATATGCCAAAAGCCCATTGGCTTATGGGTAACATTTGTCTTGTTTATTTGCTTGTGTCCAAATTTCTTTTGGCACATCAGTTTCCATTACCTGGGAGGCTTGAACAACAAACAAAATGACACAAAGCTGGTTGAAAGCAATGTAGCTGATTTTTTTGTTTGTTGTTGTTGTTGTTGTTGTTGTTGTTGTTGATTTCATGAATACTTTTAGGTTGACTACTTTAATTTACAATTACTTGCAGTTTTATTCAGCTCCCAATGTTTAATTCATTAAATTGTAAATGTTATTCCTCTTTTTTTCCAGAAATGATGCATTATAATTGTACAGCACATCAATTAAATGTTATTTCATAGTATTATTATTATTTACTAAAGTTTACACTAAGACAAGAGCAAAAACTATGATGAAATATGTGTCATGAAACCAATAAGACCTCTAAGTAACCATGTCAACAATCAAACAAAAAGCAGGATTATACTGCCACAGTGGCAGTAAGTACTTGTTTATTTGAACAGGGATAGTATTATGTTTAGTGACTCAGAAAGGCAATCCACCTACACAATTTTTCCTGTTACATTTACAGTTTGGTCGAAATGATTTCCAAATATTTCAAAACATGACCTTTTCAGACTGAAGCCGGGGGGAGTGTCCTAATAAGGGTTCTCATATTGTGTCTTTTAATTGCTCTCCCTGTCTTTTAGATGTCTTGTATCCAACCCAAGTGGAAGCTTTCTAATTGAGATTTGAGTTCAATAGCTTTTGTTCTGTAACTTGAATTGGTCTTTTAATTCTCTTCAACATGATTAGAATCCTTAAAAGTGGACACTTGGCTTGATCTTATTCAAGATTTTCCATTATTGCCTCCCATTTTTAACTCTTCCAAACTTTCTTAAATTCACAAGACCCTTTGCTCACCAAGCACAGCACAGCAAAAATATTATATGAAGTTCATAAAGGATTCTTTTCATTTTCTTGGTTAAACTAGAGAAGAAAATTTGAATAAGATGGCAGAATGAATCCTGGAAACACAAGGGACTTATAGTTTAGTGTTTTTGATGCCGTAAGGGACATATCATTTGAGGGGATTAAGTGGGCATTCATCTATTAAAATTTTAATGCTCTCTCTGTAAAATGTTTTATCTTTCAAGTCGGAAGCACTGCTCAAGGTGGAGAGATTTCTACGCACTTCTGTTGGAACCCAATCAACACGTCACTCTATCGGAGCTGCCATTGGCCCCTGTGCCCATCACTCCAACAGGTCCCTTCCACTTCCTGTTTGTATTAAAGGTGATGTCTGCACAGGAACTTCCTCTTTTACCTCTTCACTTGGACTCGAGAACATGAGCACTTTGTGTCTGTGTTGTGCAACTGAATTACAAATCTTACGGTGTTGTCCACCGTTTCCCTGCAAACCCTGGCACACACGGTGTGGTTAAGCCTAAGGGCCTATGCAGCACTTGTATCCCACACTTCAGTGTCTGGATACATAGAGTTCTGTACGGCAGCAAGGTTGTGTGTGGTTGGTGTTGCAGTGCCCTCATGTCCCCAGTAGTGTTGCCGAGTGGAGACGCACTTACAGTGACCAGTACCGCTAGGTGTGCGACAGGACCGGTCCCCTCCATTGGCAACCCGGTGATTGCTTCAGTCGAGCCCCAGTAGGCTATGGTCACAGGCTCCTGACGTTTATTTCCCAGTCTACCCCTGTTGGCGCATCCTGGATGGAGTTATATTAAGAACATAAGAACATAAGAAAGTTTACAAACGAGAAGATGGCGTTCGACCCATTGTGCTCATTTGGTGTCCATTAATAACTAAGTGATCCAAGGATCCTATTAAAATCTATTTTTAAATGTTCCCAAATTTTCAGCTTCAACCACATCCCTGAACCGTGTTTCCTTTCCTGCCAGACTATGCCTTCCAGTCGAGCACCCACGTGAGCTGCTCCTGGACTGCCCTGTCAAATACGTTCCCAGGGTCTGTCACATGGGTTGCTCTGATTGCCCCATGCTGTGTATTGTGCAAGTAGATCTACGGTAGATCTACGGTAGGTCATACTACTGTGTAAGCGGAGGGCATAATAGTTGACCTCTGTAGCCCTGCTTTGTTCATGGTGGTTGTAGACAGTTCCCAGTGGAACGTGACTGTGGTCCTCGTTCTTGAGCAGCCCAAGTGTGGCCCAAGAGGCCCCTGTGGCTCCTGTCTGAAGATGTGTTGGTGAGGCCCCCCTATGGCTCAGGACAGGCTCCTTTATCAGCTCGCTGCCTTCTCCCTTTGGACGGTTTGATTATACAGTAACCCCTCCCCCTTGGGGAGTGCTTCAGACTTGAAAAATAACGATAGGTTGCGAATGCAACCCTGGTTATCTGAAAAAGGAATCACTGCCCAAGGGTTGCAAGGTTGCGCAGGAGTTCAAGCTCAAGGCAAAAGAGGAAGTTCCTGTGCAGACGTCACCTTTCATACAAACAGGAAGTGGAAGGGACCTGTTTGAGTGACGGGCACAGGGGCCAATGGCATCTTTGACGTTTTGTTCGGGTTCCAACATAATTAAGACAAGTATCTCCTTCTAAGAAGAAAGTCAGATTCATCACACTTTACTTATTAATTTTTAAGTGTTAAAACCTGAATGTGTGATCAACTATTGACTGTTCATTGGACATTGAAGAGCTAATTGGTTCTGATGATAGCTCTCAATGATTTTAAACTGATGTTTAGTTGATTAATCATTTAGTTTTAATATATTAAATATAAATACTCTTAATGATATTTCCTGAAGAGTCTGGTGCTCCATTTAGATGATTAATCAGTTATTTAATTTCTTGTTTATGCTTAACGAAAAGTTCCAAGTCACAGCATAATTAACCTTGAAGGGTATTTATAAAGACTAGAGCATAGGGAAGCATGTTAAGTTATATATTAACATAATTGAAATTCTTCTCTTTCTACTTTTACTGTTCATTCCATCATTCTATGTGCTTTCCTTATGTCTCTATCTGTAAATTGTATATGTGGAAGTTAATGTATTAATGTTCCTTGTCCGTACTGAAATAACTTTTGATCATATGAACTGCATGATGTTCATAAATGCAACTTTTGCTGGTACCCTATATTTGCCTTGGAAAAGCTGTTATGTGATGAGCCAATGTAATACACATCTTCACTAGATTAGTCTAATAGATAGTTAAGTGTTTTTGAATGTAATATTAAAATATATGGGTTAATAATGCATATTGAAGATTGAATATGCAGTCAAATAATGTAAATGCTTGTGCTAAACTCATCTAGAAAATCCTTTTAAAGACTAGATTGATATGAATAATGTTTCTATCTATGTATATCTATCAGATATATCACTGGAATATTTTACTTGGCATTCTGTATCCAAAAAATATAATATAATATATAATAATATATAATAATATAATATAATAATACAGATAGTAGAATCATTTGTATTGTTTAAGTTTAATGGATAAATATAAATATTTTAACCAAGCAGTGTCTTTGTTCTGTTTTTACTTTGCCAAAAATCCTTTTTATTAAAAAAAATCTAAACTTTAACTAGTATTCTTCTTTCTTGTTTTCTTTTAAGGCCAAAAATCATTTTTATTAAAAAAATCTAAACTTTAACTAGTATACTTCCTTCTTGTTTTCTTTTAAGGCCAAGATAATACTATCTGACATATGTTTCAGTTTTGAAAGGACATCTAATTACACTTGGTTTTAAAAGCATTTCCTTTAAACCATTTACAGCTAGATTTAATTGTCAGCACAAATACTAGCAACACTATGTCTCTAGTCTACAAAGATAATTTATACTTTTGATGTCTGGCACTGTATACAAAAAATGTAAATGGGTGTCATGCAATGAAAAATTGAGATTAAAACAATTGTATTCGTTTAAAGGTTGTTTTAAGATGTGGTTGTTTTTATTTTTACTTTGTCACTGCATTTCACCTTTAAAATTCTGAAACTTTTTGTATTCTGAAAGATTTTTTTTTATCACATTATTATTTTGAGTTGTTAAGCCTACATAACTCAAAACATTTTGTTCCTTTGATGCCAGTTTTAACAACCCTATGATAAAGCCTTTGCCAATAGCAAATAGGCCTGCCACATTTGTGAATGTCAGCATTTTTAAACAATGTTTATTTAAGTTAGCAAGTAAATCCTATTATAAATTTATATTTGGGTTCAGAAAGGAAGTTTTCCATTAAAATGGATGGTGAATTAAAATGAAGGATCCCAATAGATAAAAAAGGTCAATATTACATTGTGTCACTGAAGTAAAAACGTATTCCTCCTAGATTTTTTTTAATTGCTATATGACTCAAGTACTGTCTAATGTTACTAAATTTAAATAACCTTGAGCTGTGAATAGTATATTTTTCAATTTGTTTTCTCCTGTTTGTCAAGAGTCCTATGGTATTTCATGGAGGAACAAAATAAAGAGTTTAGTTTCAAAGTTTGTGCTCTGAGGTATTGAATGTTAATTGATTAAATACTTGAGGACTGAAACCAAAGTATTATCATCCAATCTGCAGTGCAGAATGTGGATATGTGTTAATGAATTACATTTTAAAGTCCTATGAATTTAACAATTTTGATTTATTCGGATGACTAACGGCTCCTACTTAACGGGATTTACTGTAGAACCATACATAAAATGATTATTAAACCATGAGTCAAATATCCCTAATTAAATATCTAATGCTGGTAAAATGTCTTTAATTTGTTAGGTTCAGAACATTTCAGAGTTGTTGCCACCTAGTACCCCTCACTGTTTTCAGTTTCAAAGACCTCCCAGACTGATTTTAGAAAATGGCAGATGTTCTAAGAATATTTTCAAAAGACTTCCTTTGGGTACAATTATCCCCAGGAGTGAGATGAAAAACATTTATTTGTTCATTCATTGCCATTGCACTTCATAATCCTTAAGAAGCTGACAACACGAACTTGGGCAGTGACAGATGTTTCACAGCCATTCTTCCGCTTCACAAACCATCTAAAAATAAAACAAAACAAAGTACTTAACTGTGCACAATACACATGGGAAACCCTGACATACCTTGATACATTAGTTATCAACATTGACTTGCATGAAAAGTGGACATCATATGTTTCCTCTGCATTTTAGGCTTTACACCAATTTGAGAAGGTTACATCATTTTCTCAAAGGACACAATTTGAGACCAAATTGTAGAAATATTGGTGGTGCTCAACAAACACAAACTGAAAGGCTCAGAGTACCTTCCATGCTGAGGGAAATTTGTTCAGAAACCACTACTACCTTAACTTTTCAGTTCAACAGCAATTTGACAATGATAAATTGAGCTTTAGATCTTCTTAACAGTTATGTTCCATGGTTGTTGGCTTTATAGTATTATTTGAAGAATTCAGTTGGAAAAAAAGCCATCTTTTCTCAATAAAATGCAGTTCAAATTGACAAAAGTACCTCTAAACCAATATTAATTCTTCTGTACAGTCATCTGGAAAACAATCAAGCCATTCAAGAAGTAAGTTATGCTTGGTTACGTAGTGTTACTAATGGTCTCTCTTATCCTCCAGGTACGGGGGGACATAACCTGATCATTCCACTACCAACACCTTTAGTCCGCCTACAGGCTTGCTTCAAGCAACATTCACAGTCTGGGTCAGCAGCAACAGTAAGTGATGGATTGCAGGGAACATGACAGTTTGCACAGTTTGTTGGAAAGCTTTCTGCTCCCACAGTAAATACAGCAGGTACACCCCTACAGATAGCAGGGTAATTTGTACATACTTCCCATACTGCTAAAATAATTATGGACTAAATGTATAAATTAGTTTGAATGCAGTTCTGCTGAGTGGGGGGGGGGTTAGTGTTCAGAAAATCCTAAGTAATTTGGGATACATTACTTATTATTACTGCCATGTTCAACATTTACACACTGGAAAGGGGAAATAATTTGCAACTTCAAAAGACTGCACAACATAATATTGTATTGTGTGTCGCTTCATAACTAATTCTGAGTGTGTTTCTTAAAGAGTGAAACCGCAGCAAAAATGTAAAATAGCTTATTATGGCTTTCATTCACCGAATGATGCGATAATGGGTTTTGTAGCAGATATGATTAACCAACGCCACCACCCTAAAAAAATCACAGTTACATCAATTCAAAGAGTATAATCTCTCCCTTTAGTACTGGGCACCCACACAGTCCCTTGAAGCGCTTTCAAAATTAATTTCTAAAATTGTGAATTACAATTCCAAAAATAACTTAAGTAACTGGATCAGAGAATTGTTGCGCTAAACAAATTAAACAATTTAGTATTAAATTCTGAACTTCCTGATGCCTAAAATAATTCTGATTAATGTGGCTTATGATTAATTTAATTTCCAGAAAGCACCGCCCCCCCCACCCACCCTGAACACCTTTTGCAGAACATTTTTACTATCGTGTAGAAAAGTATTCACAATATATGCATCAGATGCAATGTGTCATTCCAATATACCTTTTTATTTTTAAATTACATAACTGATAAATGTTTGCAATAAACTTCAGTTTCACCTACATAGAGTCATTACTTTATGGAATGTTGTATGAGCTTCACTGCTTGGAACAGCAATCAAATAGATTATGTACTTCAAGCACTCATCTAATATGTTTCTATGCCACTTTAATGGTTATCGACTAAAGAATTTATATTAGAGCTCATAAAGTCATTATTATTGTTATATTGAAAATCTGACAATTCTGAAGAGACTTTGGGAGGCATTTTACATGTACTTTTTCACACAATGTATTTAATTGAATGGAAAAATGATACATTTATTAACACAAATTTTGTTTTATTCAACAACAAAACAACATTTCATGGAAATGATCTGGGCTTTATGGGTTTCAAGGCTACATACAGCAAACCACGTCTTGCAACTGTATTTTATATGGTAGTTTTATATTTGGTTTATACTTATGTTAAAAAATATCAGATGTTACCCATTTAAGTAGGTGTATTTGATTTAAATGTTTTGTCAAAACTTTTTTAAATATGATAAATTGGATTGAAGCATTTAACAGTTTGTAGGTGTGAAGAACTGCATTTCTTTCCCTGTGTCTGTGTGAACAAGGTCACTGTCTCACTGTGCTATGGTACTGTGCTATAGTTCAACCCTGATACCAAAAAGAACAGGGTCTGATAAGAACCAGTTTTCACCAGCAATTTGAGCTTGATACATCGTACAAACCCCTCTTAAATTAAACATTATGTTTTACTCCGGTTTAGCCATATATGTCTTCCTGAGCAGTTGTCAGGCAGAAACCGAACTTGCACTCATCCAGGACAGACATGTGGGCCTGTTATCTTTCTCTCTTGTCTGATTTGCATGAAAGTGCCTGTAGTTTGTAACTTCTCTAAGACGGTTCTTGAGATTGCCTCTTGAACCTCTTCCTTGCAGCTGCTTGTAATAAAAACCTTTTGATTGGAGGTGCATCTCTCTCTGGATTTCTGCAGCTCTTCAGGTGTATTTAGAGATATTATGGTTTGTGTCAACTATGGAGTACTATAGTGGAAAGGGTGACCGTTAAAGTGAGATTGGTGTGTTTTGAATAAATCTGAGCGGAAGAAAACTACATGAAGTAGAAGGTGTATTACAATGATCATGTATTTTAACTAAACAAAACATAATTCAGTTCCACTGAAAAGTGTATGGTCACCTTTCTTTACCACTTTGAGATAATTAATTTGTGTCTAACAACTGAGATAATGTGATGTCTGGGTGGGAAACTGACTATAGGAAACACTTCCCGAGTTGCCCAGCCTCTTTCCAAATATGTTGTTCTGGAATTTTCCCAAGTCTGGGTGTAACTAACAATCGAGTGAGTTTTATCGAGGCACTGTCTGCGCTAGCTGGTGTAATTGACTTATTGATTTACCAGCATGAAGACTCATTCCTCATGTGGTCTAGCAGATCAAACAAAGAATTAGACTCCCATTAGAAATACAACACATGATACCAGGGGGAAAGTGAAAATTTCCACTCCCACACTAGGATGCTCCACCCAGCGACAGATTATTGGGGGTTTGTTTGTTGTGTGTTTTTTTTTGTTTTTTTAAGAATGCTGTATTTTATGTCTTCATTGATTGAAAAGAAAACACTCATTAAGTGACTAATTCAATTTCTCGCGAAGTTATGCAATTGCAATTATTGGTGATCCTGACCATTTGCAGATTTCAGAGGTTTTCTGTTTTAGTAAAGACAAGCTCTCGTATTGCTTAATTTACTGTGCTGATCTATTCAGCGACCTCAGGCCATTTTAATTATTGTGCAGCTGTAATGATGTGGATTACTTCAACATTATCTCTTCCATGAAGACTTGATTCTTCCATGTTTAGTTTCATTTAAGAAAAAGCTGATCTTTTTATTTGATCTTGCACTTTCTTTCTCTCTCTCCCCTTCATTCCCTATTCAGATTTGTTTTCTTTACTGCAGATCTGTTTTAGAGACTGACTATTTCACACCTGTTGGGTTGAATAACAACATCGCAGAAATTGCCCACACAGCCTTGCCGTTCCCATTGAGTGTGTTATTAATTCTGACAGGGTAACTGCTTGTCTGATGTATTTCTGTTGCACCGCTAGGAAGTAAGATTTCTCTTATTTCATTAATGTTTTTATTTGTTGAAAGATGCTGTTTGCCTTGGTTTTCCAGTTGGATGTTTCATGCATTTAAATACATTTACAAAAGCTGTGTAGGGCTTTGGCAAGAAAAAAGAAATCCCTGCAAGAATGTCAGAAATATTGTCTAGTTTTCTAAGAATTTTTAAATTGTCACAGATAATTATTTCCATCCTCCATTTGCAACAATGTAAAACTGTTATTATTATACATTATATAGATATGTATAATATATAATGACACGATACAGGTTGTATAGGGCACTATATAAGAAGGGAATGGGTCCCCACCAGAGTCTGACTAGACACCTGTCACCTCAAATAAGTAGATACACCTGCCGGCATTAATGACCAGGGACTTGTAAAAAAACAACATGCCCTCATACACATTGCATTCTGCAGGAGGGTGGTAGGAGTGCTTTTGAGCAGAGCACACCATCAATGCTGTTGTTTGACTAGATCCTGCCCCTCTTCTGTACTGTACCCAGTTTGGCTACTGACCCTGGACTGGAAAATGTACAGTTATATATCACGACCCCAGCTTCTGAACCATGACTATGCGTTTTGTGAATTGCATCCTCACCTGGTTGTTTTATTCAGTAAACTGAGTAGTTAGCGCCTAGCATCAGGGGAGATTTTTTTTTTTCTCCTTTCACAGACTTTTTAAAGACTCCCATTTTGTTTCAGTGCCCCTCTGTGATTTGAATGCATTTCCGAGGCTTTTAACCCTGATCCCTGGGCAAACAGATGCAACATCCTGCATTGTCACTATATCTAATCTGTCTACATTAATCTTGGCAAGTAGTAGTGAATATTCTAGATTACTGAATATATGTCTGATCTATATGGGATATCTAAAATAAATCACAAAAATAATTAAAATACATTTGCAGTTTATGTGTTTTGACCTTATTGGAGACAATATGCTCAAGTCAAAGATGAAATGATCCTCTCCCTCTCAGGGTTCACATGGTTTTAGTTTATTGCACTCAGGATGAGCTGCTGTTTACCTGACATCATGCAAATTAAGGGCAAAGGAGGGAATTAATATGTAAATTAGCTCTACGTACAGCTCTCATGCTGTTTTTGCAGGAAAATGCCGGAAAGGCTGGTTTACATGTGCGAGAACAATACTCGAAATCACTGAATCCATGGCTGTCATGTGACAACTTGTTCAAATGAAACCATGTACAGCTGTGTCTTGTATGCTGTCTAGTTGTTTAATACTTTGTTTTACTGATCTTACCCAAGTGGTTTTTCAAGTCACTGATGGAGCTAGCAAGCCGTGAATATTATAAAGTGTTTTATAAAGTAAGGATCATAACATGATGTACAGTACTGAACAGTGCGCAACAGACCACAACATAGAGAACATAATGATAATGGGGAAAAAACTAAATTAAAACAACTTTCTGCATTGCCATTGACCTGAAATGCCATGAAACGTCCATCGGCAACTTACTTTACCTTGAAATGCACAATAAACTGACCAGTCATCTTACACTTTTATAAAGTGGTCATTTCAGGATATATATAATTATCGTGGTAGTATTTGCTTGTAAAATGTGAGTTCACACATTGAAATAGACGTGTTTTTCCTGTGTTTTCATAATTTTAAGTCATTTATGCGAGTATCTGTGTCTGTGCTTTTTTTTTGGCCGCAAACTTGATTCTCACAATGTTTCAGGACAAATGTGCATAATCAATTCAAGAGTTAAAAACACTGCCTGTAAACTCCTCCATTGTTTCAAATGAAGTAGCAAGTAATTTTTTGTAAATAAACAAATTCTTGTTCAAAATCTTACAAAATGTGACAGGTGTACTATTTAAGGAAAGCCAGGGAACTATCAAAGGCTTTTAATCTAAATAAATCCCAAATTATTGAAGACACCAAGCCCTAGATGACAATTCACCTCACAGAAATATTGTGAGATAATAAATGTAAATTATATGGATGTATGTATTTTGCAGGTAAGTGGGTGAATTAGTTTATGAGCCCTTTAAACCTTTAGCAGGTTTGGAGAATAATACAGGTGATACATTTTAGATTTCTGTTAATGTCTCCTGCTTTATAATGAACAAGTATCATAATAGTACTACTGGAATACTGATTGTCTTTGTTCTTTTTTCTTATTAATCCTAATTTTACTAGTTCTCTTGTAGCATCTCAATGTTTTCAGACTTATGACATACATTACAGAATGGAACAAAAGCAAAGCCCACATAGTAAATCAAAAATACATATTGAGGAATAATCCAGAAATTCATAGAAGAATATTATGGTCTGCCTGCAAATGAAAAAAAAAAATGTGAGCAGGGGGTCTTTTAATAACTCATGAGGTAAAGATTTTTTTTAAAGGCCTCATGGCTTTAACGTGCAGACCTCCTTGAATAACAGAAAAGGTCAGACTATACAGAACCTGAAAGGAAACATCCCTGGAGGGGCTGATCTTTCAGCTGATTAAACCTCCGATTCCAATGAATCCAGACACACTCTTCAGAAACAACTGAAAACATGGGATTCACTAACATACACTCACAAACACACACGCACACACACGCACACGCACACATGCACACACATACATAAGCATATGCACACGCACACACGCACGCACACACACACACACACACACACAATCTGAAAATAGCTCCACATACATGGCCTTGTGATTGTGCTGGATTTTTCCATTACTTTTTTGCACTGCGTATTTGCATATATGTTTACTGTGCAGTTATTCATTGTAACAATCTAGGTAACTTTTAACTATCTAAATTATCTGTATCTAAGGAGTCACATTGTCTTAAGTTGGGTAGGGTCTTCCAAGGACAACTTATTCTATTTTAACATGCTCAGCTGGTCAGCTTCGGCACTGAAGGCTGTAACCCACAGATGCGGAGCGCAAGGCAACACAAAGGGGGGCAGCGGACAGCCTCATGGACTTTGGCTGGACTGTATGGACTGGGTAGTGGCTAGTGTAGTTTGTAAATAATTGAAGTGTGGACTATTGTGTGTGTATGTGTGCACGCTCTGTCCTGTGTACCCCCACCCCTCTGTGTGCACCTTGTCTATGCAGCCTGTCACAGCCTTCATCCCTTTCCCCTTGTGTCTTTGGGTATATTGTCAGTCCTTGTCGGGACAGTGTAAGAGTGAGTCACTAATAAATAGTGGTTCCTGAGTGGGCCGATTTTGCATATTTGCATATTCCGTTTGCTATTGAACCCAGACCATTCAAACCAAGCTGTTACAATATCAATCCCTTCCTATTATAAGAACAGGTTTGATCTTCCTCACATTGCAATGGTCTATTTATTTCCTTTCTAAAACTCTGGGTCTCCAATTAGTATAAACCCTACTGGTTTTTTTTTCAATTGAAAACAAAAACTGAACGTGATGAGTCATTCTAAAGTGGACATTTTTTGTTTGTTTTGTAATCCAACATTCTTTGCATAAATAAATTTGCAGCAATGCCTTGTGCATCTGGAACAAACAATTGTGGACATTGCATATTGATTATATATGACATTTCCTCAGCTCTTTGACTACTTAAGCAGTCAGAACACATTTGACCTTCCTGTTCTGGCCACCTGCAGCTGTTGAAATATTTTCCTGATTAGCATTCCTAGGTTTCTTTTCAATGTTTTCTTGTCATTTGAACAAAATCCATAGAATCGTGGGTCTAGGTTTGTTAATGGCTATGTAGGATATACAGCTGTAGTGGAAAGTTTTCACACCTTTCATTAGAGAACAATGTTATTTGGTAATTCATGTACTTTAAATATTTGTCATTAATCCATACTTATTTATCAATGGCATCTTTTCTGAGATTCAACACTAATTCACCATAGAAGAAAATATAAAGATTCCAGCTGATTGAACTGAGTAAAGCCATTCTATAAACTTTGGACTCTTAACAGAAATCAATGCAATGCCATTCAAAAGTTTACATAACCCCTGTTGAGAGTCCGTTTTATTGATCTCACATCACACCCCAATAAACCTACTCCAATTGTCTAAATCTTGTTAAGTTCACTAAATATCTCCTGCCTTTGTATCACATTTTATTTTCTTACAGCCTGCAGGTTAGTTCACTGGAATGGGAGCATACGCTAGTCATATGCTATCATATGCTACTCTCTAATTGACTGTGCTAGCTTTATGCTTTAATTTCAGTTTCTCCTACCATGTATCTACCTGTCAAAATGCAGGCAAGTTTGTTTGACTAAAACCCTTGGCAATATCCATTCCTTAAGTGTTAAGTTAAGTGAAAACTGGCATACTAATATTCAAAGAAGATACTGACATATTTTCTATCCATATTTCAATATCTTATTTTGATTTTGAAGTATTTATCAGTGACTTTTTAGATTTGCACAACACAAAATTATTCAACATTATCAATTAACAATATCAAACAATATATATTTATTTACAAAATGGTACCCTTCTGTTACTCAATATAAGAATACTTCAGTCACTGTTTAAATGAGCAGATAGTAGGAGATAACAACATACACATAGGCCAAATGTCTTTTGCATGAGAATATCCAGCAGATGCACAAGGAAATCACTCTTCTGCACAGATTTCTTCACCATCTGTAAACAGCAGAGTGTTATTCCACATGGTTTATGGAGCAAGGGGAAAACACCGGTCCAAAAAAAGCAGAACATATTTCATATTTTCTTGCTCAAATTAGCAAATGAGATGTCATCAGAACATAAGGACAGCTCTACCCATATCTCAGTACTCCGAAAGAAAACAGACCTTTTTGTAAATCCCCCTTTAGTAATTGGCACCCGCTCCTCCCACCAATAAATACATAAGATTAAAATAATAAAATAAAGAAAATAGAACAGAAAGAGAAAAGAATAGAGATTGTTTTAATAAGATGGCTTCATAGTTTTTTTTTGTGTTGTTTGTTTGGATGTCACATTTTCTGAAATTAAATCTGTAAAAATGCTTTATAGCTTGGCACCAGTACATGATGAATTAAACATCCTTTAATTGCAACACTCTTCACAGGAGAATGATATTAAAGGAATATTGTTCATGTCAAAATGGTTTCTAAGGGAGTGTATTACTTCCAGGGTCTTTGAAGCCTGTATACACTTCATAAGGCTTTTTACAATGGTTTCTGAAATAAAATGTAATGTAATGTAATTGTTTACTAGTGATTGTGAGACATGTGAAAACTTGAAGTTGTTGTGGATGTCAGGAAGTGGAATAAAGTTAATATCTAGTATTTACAAGTTCATAACGGCTCCTAATTTACAGAAAATATCCATCATGATAAATGCTGCAAGATAATGAAATAAATAAATAAATAATGTGTATGGTTTTTGTTGATGTTTTTGCAAGGAACAAACGATTGCATTCCAAGTCTTTTCAGTATGAATACCACCTTCCACCCTTCCCAGAAGAAACCTTGTGTTAGAGCGGCATATAGCTGAAAAAAATAGAAGCAGCGAGGATTAAACATGCACATGCACAGATTGTACAAACTAAATATGCAGCAGACAGCAAAACAGCCTGGATGTGCCTCAAATATTCCCGTAGGTCCTAGTGCAAATTGATTTAAACTATCATGAAATTCTGCAGCAAAATTTAATTCACATTGCACTCTGTGTCATGACAATTTGACAGGTACTCTGTGGTGAATTGCACTATTCAATTAGGCAATGGTAAGTGGAATGAAACAACAAAAAAGCTATTGGGTGTATATAATTTCTGACAGTGCTTTATCATTCACCAAACAATGATATGGCTTATCAACAAGCTTTGAAAATAATGATACTAAGCATACTAAGTCATATGACCTTGTACTGATAAGGGAAGTTGCACATGCTCAAATGTCTTGTCAGTATCTTATAGTAAGTGGTGTGGTTTGAACACCATTACAATTTGAGTTTTCTGTATAGTCCCAATATATGAATTTTAACCAATGATTCAAAACCATTTTTGAAACCACTGATTGAAAGATTGCACACTACACGATTTCTACAACCCGACACGTTTTTGAGAATGGTGGGCAGCTCACACTTACCGACCATCTTTCACCGAATTTTGTTTTGTGAAGGAGAGCACACTATACCATCGCTTAAGTACAGGGGGACACATGACTGATCTGAAATCCTTTGTTGTTGGGAGCTCTGACACAGCCTCGGAAACACGCGTGGTCCATGCAGAGAAAAAGTAAACAAACATGGACCTGGACATTTTCAGGTCACGTTCATGTAGCAGATGTCTGCACCAATGGGATCGGTGGATTTCTGCATATCTGTGCAGAACTGTGGAAATCTGCGCAAACAAGAACATGACCACAAGCTCGAGGTGAGGGCAATATGGCCTGCATACTCTGGTAAGTAACAGTCACAGGCTATATTCATCCCACAGATGATCGCATTGTAGGTATCAATATTTTGTGCAGACCTGGGTCAATTACAGATACTAATAGGTATTTCTATTTGAAAATATTATTTTCCCTGTATTAGAGTATTTTTAAATAAGCTGCCCCAAAACAACCATTGGTATTTGAAGTATTTGAATAAATTACAATAAAATCAAATACTTTTGTCATGTTTATTATGTTTTCTTGTTCAGTCAGCTCTACTCTCATGGGCTGCAGCTGGTCTCCTTGTGACGCTGATCACGTCACCCTACACGATCGGTGCTGATTGAGTCGTAAATATTGGGCTCAAAATCTGAATAAAAATCGTGTAGTGTGACCATAGGCATCGTTTGTCAGCAGTCCTCTTCTGCTTGCTTGTAAGTGATTTACATCACTTAAGTGCAATAACCACTTTCAGAAATATTAATAAATTTAGATTGGTAATAAATGATAAATAGCAACATAGTGACACTATCCACTAAAGCTGGATGGAGGTGAAATATTCAGCTCAATCTTGCTTGAAGACTGGAAAAAAGCCATTAGCCATTTCACATTTAAATTTTTCACATGCACAGACGGAACAAACAAAATGTACAACACACAGCAGTGCCTCAAATATTCCCATAGGTTCTAGTGCAAATTGATTTAAACCATTTTCACTTCTGCCAAACATCTGAAGGTGGCAAAGTTAAAGGCTCAAAAGTCAAGGTCTTGTTGTAATTGAAATGTTGTATTGTGCATAGCTTTACAAAGATTGTTTTAATTTCTTTCTTTCCTAACCATGTTAAATAACTCTGTCTTGCATCTCCCCAGACAACATCATTCAACTTTAAAATTCAAGGTTTCAGACAGTTTTCTGCATTTTCTTTGACTGTCTGCACTGTCAAGCATACAATCATTCTTTTTCATAGCATATTTTATTTATTTATTCATTTATTTATGATCACTTTACAGTCATACAGAGACCTTTTGTGGATAAGAAAAGGACAAGATTAATGACTAAATCCATAAGAGCAATGAAAAGTAATTTGTTAACCTCCTGAGCATCAAACATTTTTTAACTGCAACTGTAAAAAGTGTGATCATATTTAATTTGTACTCCTCTGCTCTCATTATGCAAATCAGTACAGATCCCCCCCCCCCCCCCCGGGCCCCCGATAATAATGTCAGCATCTTTATGATAGAAAGTGATAGTGCAACATTGCAAACTCAGCTTTTAGATACAGTTTATCAAGAGTAACTGTATGTGACTATGTACATAAATATGTATGTACTTGGTTTTATTAATTAATGTATGTATTTTTATGTTGTTTTGGTTATGATAACCTTTTCAACCAAAGGCAAATGTTTGTCTGTTGACATTTTCATTGCCATTGAGACTGTCAGGGGAGCTGTTTTCTATAATCATATGTTGACTTATGACAATTATGTCATGATAATTACACCATATTATTATAATTATAGTGAATACATTTTACTGGCATTACTATATTTCACATCACCGCCTAAAGCAAACCTAAAGCAGTCTGATATAAAGAACTCCTCAATCAAGCCTTTACAAACTAACTCATCTATTAGGTTTATTCCAAGTTAGTGATGTACGTAGTTTATATCTGTCACTCAAATTCCAATGTTTGTATTTATACATGTTAAAGGGAGTATTACAGGTGTGACTGTAATGCATGTTTAGCAATTGTTGAGCACAATATTTTAGAGAAAACTGAAAGATGAATAAGGTCATGTCAACAATACAATGTATGTTTTGTTTTGTTTTTCTGAAACAAGGCATATTAAACTAGAATAGTTATTCCCATACTATTTATGGATTGGGTGATTTAAAATTAACTAAATTAGTAAGGTGTTCTTCATACAATATAAATATATTTGTAATCACCATCCTTTCACCAATTTTACAAAAATATCAGAGAGATGATTCTTCTCACCTCAAGAATTTCAGAGAATGTGGCATCTTGCTGCCCAGGAACATGTTCCTGACCTCAAGAATCATCAACATGACATCAACATGCATCCAATAGATTTCTTGACAGCTCCTGCAAGTTTCACCAAGCAAAACACAATCTTGGTTGTCAGATGTGGGGTAGTCCTTCTGCCAGATGTCAAGGCTCTCAATGAATCTTTGTAAGATGGATGGAAGTCTCACAGTTGCTCAGCAGACCTGCAGAGTCCATGCCAATTCCTAAAACCTTTTGTTTCATAAAAAGGCATTCGTTAGCTTTGCTGTATGCTAGCAACTACTGTCATGCAGTTCCTCTACTTGCTTTTTAATCGTTGATGAATTTAGTACAAGGAAGTGATAGTTTATGGGTCAGAATATAATGCAAAACCATAAGGCTGTTTCTTAACCACACTTTGAGATAAGAACATTGATCAATTGAAACAAATGAAACTGCTTGTTTTTTTATTAAGACTATAATTCAAGATCCCAAAGGATAGTTTCTTATTTCTTGTACAGCCAAATCCATTTGGCATTTTTCCTGTAGTCCACTGAACTGAAGCGGACATTTTCTGTCTGAACATTCTTTGGCATCGATTCCATTTTCTCATTGTCGGGACACACATGCCAACCAAATGTCCTTGTTCATTGCTCTTCTGTAAGCTCAGACTCCTACCTCTCTTCAGTATCTTGGGACTTGAAGTAACCGTTATGACACCACTTGGCCACCTATTAGCAACCGCCATTTATTAGCATCTGTTTCTGTATATTGCTTAATATTTGAGGAATTGGTTTTGGCAAGTGAGGCTGCTCTGTTGCTCAGGAGATTCTCACAAAAAGCAACTCAGCTGTTGACCAATTTCATAAATAGGTACATGTGTTATTATGATGAACAGCTTTCTTATAATTACTAGAATGAAATACAATGGTATGACATTTTTATTTTGAGCTTTTTATAGATTTAAAAAATTGCTATATCCCTCATATAACCTTTCAGTGTAGTCTAAAGTTCAGATGGCCTACAGATTGCAAGAAAAATTGTGTGCAAGGATGCCCAACCAATCCCAGATATTATAACAGTAAATTAATTAAAAAACATTGTTTGGTTGCAGTTGATAGCTCACAATTAAAAGCTGTTCTTGGTGAATTCACACCACCATTTATTTCCATTCCTTTAATCATGAAATCAATACAGTGGTAAATTGTACAATTTTTCTTTTTTTCCTGCATATGAATTACAGCACATGCACAGTACAGAAGTGAAATGTCAGGACAATGATGAATAATAGCTGAGAGAACCACAAATAAATGTTCTTTTAGTGACAAATCAGCAGCATCATAAATCTTGTAAATGTTACACAGTTAAAAATTTCAGATGCAACAAAAAATATTTGCACAAAGGATTGCAAGGGGTCATACATCACATTTCACAATGGCTGTGACTTAAATGCCACCTTTTGTCTGGTCAGTAAGGGAAAATAGAAGGCCTGTCACTTTCTATTCTGGATAATTCTGTTCAATGGTGTAATGAGATAATTTATTAACACTCAATACCAAATGGTAAAAAATACATTTAGTCTCCAATGAATGGGTGTTTGTATACTGTAATGTCCTGTTAACAGTTATATTTCTAGGCACATGGACAAGAATTACAGTTTGTGTTCATACAGTATGAACTTTACTAATCAATAGAGCTATATAAAACTATTATTTAAATAGTATTTGCTTGGAGGTAGTTAGAATACAACCATCTGTGGTGACTTATACTTGAATCTGGAGAATAGCGGCCATTATTTGTATTGATTTATCTGCACTTTCAAAAAGAAATGAAAAGAATCCAAGTCACGCTGCAAGAGACCATCCTAAGATTGTTCTCAACACGTACATTATGCCAGTTTTCAGTTTCTATTAATTGGTCTAAATGAAATTGTAGACTTTTGTATTTAAAAAATCAGCTGTTACTTGGCTGTATGCATTATCTGACAATTACTTGAAGCATTAAAAAATAATGAAAATCGATGCATACAAACTTCCCAGTCTAGCTGAACTCCTATTAAAATGAATCCAGATAAAAATATCAATAACTGTGATTTTTGGAAATATTTGGTAGCCAGTTCTCTGAATGCATGTTAAAGTTTCATGAAAGTAAATGTCCTTCTGAAGTGAGTCCAATTTTATACAAAGTAGAATTATTATTATTATTATTATTATTATTATTATTATTATTATTATTATTTATTGGCAGACGCCCTTATCCAGGGCAACTTACAACATAAGAGCAATATAACTATACCTAACAAATCGCTGAATCTCATTTACTACTTCCTTTTTTTGTACACTATAGATCTTGTTAATAGATTTGTACTAAAGTGCAGCTATTGTAATAATCATTGCCGCAGTGATAACATGTGTCGAAAATTGTCTGCTGGCAAAATGTATTCCATTCTCTTTCTATTACAGCTGTTAACATTTATCCTATAGACTTATGTATTTAAAAATGGGGCTAGGTTGAGGCCACCTCTAATCACATCCATCATTCTATTCAGTGCTGGGATTCCAATTTAAAATGAAATGAAATCTGTTCCCACTTCTGCATAAGTGTCCTCTTGGAACCTAAAGGACATCAGTAGCTCCATTAAAAAGATATAACATTTTAATGGATTAAAAAACATGAATAATAACCCAGCCTCCAACCTGCAAGACCTTTTAGAAAGTCTCTGACAGCTGGTGTGAGACTTGGTTTTCTTCAGTTTCTCAATTTCAATTACTCAGAGCACTACAGAAAATTAAATACGAGGAAGGAAACATAATGCATGCCCATATTCAATTATGAGTATTTCGTTCTAAATGTATTTATTAAAAGTTGGCAGATGGAGACATTTTGTTTACACCTTTAATGTCATGGGACTCCCATGATCTCATGCTATATTTCCAGACTGGGGATTATAGAATGGAAATGTTTCAATCAATTGTAAATGTACTCAACGCAGTCAACACATTATTTTATCATTTGTTCACTACATTATTGACTGTCAACACATTATTGCTTGCTTGCTTGGGTTCTGGCTTTGCATTTTGAACTTGCTTGTGAACATATTTTCTTTCCAGATTTCAGATGAGTTAATCAATAGTGTGCAATGTGTAATGGACTGCACACAGACCAAGATCTGTACAAAATCAAACTCTGAACCACTTTGAATTCACAGTTTATAATTCCAATTTGTTGTTATAATGCCTTTTTGTTTGACAGCTTTTTTCCTTCTCCCACCACCAGGCCCTGTTTTCTTAAATTTGAGATTGATGGGAGGGTCAAACCTTTCATTAGGTCCAAGCCTATGTACCTAATGCAATTTTTGTTGGCCACTCAAGTTAGTATTAATGAAAATGAAGGTCAAGTAAAATCAGAGATAAATTAGACTTGGAAGAACAGAAAGAAGCTCTTTTTAAATGCAAACAAAAGGAGAAACGATGGCGTTCTCTTGGCTGCATCAGATGATGTAGCACCACCTCATTAAGTCTGTCTAATAAGGATTCAGGGAAGCACAGAAGGCTTTTGTAGCAACATCACCTCTGGGTAACCTTTGGGTTTTAGAGCTTGTGATCTGATTTAGGCTTGATTTAGGCTGTGTTCAGGGATTTCAGTAAGAGACAATAAAACTGTTTACCTTTCTGTATTTCATTTGGATCAGAATCCACTGGCCATGCTTGCCCTTCTTCAGAGGGTAAGCTAAGGCACTCTGGGAGGCTTCTCTTTTAAGAGAACCACTGCCACAGGTTTGGCCCATCTGAATGCCTGAGCTGCCTTTTGTTTAACCCTGTATCCCTGTGACAAGATATATTTCTACTGAAAGCATCTGTTTCCCTTTATCTTTATATAATAATAATTAATATGGAAACACATAGTGGTTATCAGGAAACACACACACTCTCCCCAGTAGAACAGCTTTATCAGTAACAAATAAAACCATCCCTTTCACTGTCTGCACTATATGATACATTTAGATTGCTTATAGAGCATTATTTTCAGTAACTTATCTAAAGTATGCAATCATATTATATTAATAGATTAAATAAGTTACATTTTGGGTCTTGGCTTGTGTTGGGGATCAGGCAGTTGTTTCGCCTTAAAATGTGGCACATGACCTATTACTATAATACATTGCATTAATGTGAAAAGTTTATCCATTCTGCAGTTCAGAATATGGTGTTGGGATGCATGATAACACTTTACAATAGGTCTCCCTTATTACAGTGTATTAACATAGTAGATACTCAGTAATTACATCATAATTACTAATAAAAGCAGTGTAATTATATGCATTTGTTAACATGTACTTAATGTGTAAAAAGTGGGCCATGCCTGGCAGGGGTGTAAGTGTCATTTCAGAATGGGAGTGGGGGGATGGTGCAGAGACCTACAGTGAGGGAAAAAAGTATTTGATCCCCTGCTGATTTTGTACGTTTGGCCACTGACAAAGAAATTATCAGTCTATAATTTTAATGGTAGGTGTATTTTAACAGTGAGAGACAGAATAACAACAAAAAAATCCAGAAAAACGCATTTCAAAACAGTTATACATTGATTTACATGTTAATGAGGGAAATAAGTATTTGATCCCCTATCAATCAGCAAGATATCTGGCTCCCAGGTGTCTTTTATACAGGTAAGGAGCTGAGATTAGGAGCACTCTCTTAAAGGGAGTGCTCCTAATCTCAGCTCGTTACCTGTATAAAAGACACCTGTCCACAGAAGCAATCAATCAATCAGATCCAAACTCTCCACCATGGCCAAGACCAAAGAGCTGTCCAAGGATGTCAGGGACAAGATTGTAGACCTACACAAGGCTGGAATGGGCTACAAGACCATCGCCAAGCAGCTTGGTGAGAAGGTGACAACAGTTGGTGCGATTATTCGCAAATGGAAGAAACACAAAATAACTGTCAGTCTCCCTCGGTCTGGGGCTCCATGCAAGATCTCACCTCGTGGACTTTCAGTGATCATGAGAACGGTGATAAATCAGCCCAGAACTACACGGGAGGATCTTGTTAATGATCTCAAGGCAGCTGGGACCATAGTCACCAAGAAAACAATTGGTAACACACTACGCCGTGAAGGACTGAAATCCTGCAGCGCCCGCAAGGTCCCCCTGCTCAAGAAAGCACATGTACAGGCCCGTCTGAAGTTTGCCAATGAACATCTGAATGATTCAGAGGAGAACTGGGTGAAAGTGTTGTGGTCAGATGAGACCAAAATCGAGCTCTTTGGCATCAACTCAACTCGCCGTGTTTGGAGGAGGAGGAATGACCCCAAGAACACCATCCCCACTGTCAAACATGGAGGTGGAAACATTATGCTTTGGGGGTGTTTTTCTGCTAAGGGGACAGGACAACTGCACCGCATCAAAGGGACGATGGACGGGGCCATGTACCATCAACTCTTGGGTGAGAACCTCCTTCCCTCAGCCAGGGCATTGAAAATGGGTCATGGATGGGTATTCCAGCATGACAATGACCCAAAACACACCGCCAAGGCAACAAAGGAGTGGCTCAAGAAGAAGCACATTAAGGTCCTGGAGTGGCCTAGCCAGTCTCCAGACCATAATCACATAGAAAATCTGTGGAGGGAGCTGAAGGTTCGAGTTGCCAAACGTCAGCCTCAAAACCTTATTGACTTGGAGAGGATCTGCAAAGAGGAGTGGGACAAAATCCCTCCTGAGATGTGTGCAAACCTGGTGGCCAACTACAAGAAACGTCTGACCTCTGTGATTGCCAACAAGGGTTTTGCCACCAAGTACTAAGTCGAAGGGGTCAAATACTTATTTCCCTCATTAACATGCAAATCAATTTATAACTTTTTTGAAATGTGTTTTTCTGGATTTTTTTGTTGTTATTCGGTCTCTCACTGTTAAAAGTCAGGGTTGCTTTTCTAGTGATTTACTGAATTTGCCAAATGTTGATATATAGATTCGAGAAAAAAAAAGGATTAAGGAAATCATATTCATTATTATTATTATTATTATTATTATTATTATTATTATTATTATTATTATTTTTAATGAGTGTCTATGCATTTTTATATTCATTTTATGTATATACCTGCATATATTTCAGCATGTGTTAATTAAGGTAATAAGCTAATCTAAATTGGATATATTGGGAAAGAGGAAAGATAGAAAACAACCTTATATATAAACCAAAACAACTTGACTAGTCTGACTTTGTTTTCCATGCATTTCATTTCATTGGCAGCGATTTGTTTCAAGTTTGGCTAACACTCCAGCATTAGTCTAGTCTGATTCAATTCAGTTTTTTGCATGTACGATTTATGTTAATTATAAATCTTCTAATGTCTTTTTTTCTTAGCTTGTCACTACAAAAAGTAGAAAGATCTAGCAATAATGTACCCTAGGAATGTTTGAACTAAACAGTGAACAAATTAATCGGGTCCCTTTTATATACAGCCTGTCACATCAGCAATATGAAAGAACCAACAGACTTTTGACAGCACCATTCTACCTTCAGAAATGTTATTAGGGAGCCTTGGTTTCCTTTAATGTCCTGAAGATAAGGCTTTTTCTTCAATTTAAAGATTCCCTGCATAAGCAATTCCCTTTCTTTTTCTTTTTTTTGAGACCTGAACTATTTAGGTCAGCTCTGAACTTATTTATCCAACTTGTTTAATATTGCTAAAGCTTCACCAAAGCCAGTGAAACGATTTTCCAGAAATCAAATTTATATGTAATTCTTTATTACAAATCATTCACTTCTTGAGAAAGGGTCCTAGCTGATTTTACAGTAAAAGTAATTTTATGTGCACATGTGATTTACAGAAACAATAAGCACTGAAGCATAGAGTCAGACAACAAATGGTCCATATCAATTCAGTTTACCAATCTTTCTCTTTGTTTTAATTCCCCAAATTTTTTTTCTTTAATACGGTATTTCAGCTTTTTAACTGACACGTTTTAAAACAGAGAAGTGACATAATTAGCTAATTATTATTTTCTTAATACATATTTAATTCAAATTAGCTAACCCTAGTTATAAGGAAATTCATATAATAAAAACATACAATATATGACAGATTTACACTGTGAGCCTGAAGTAATGTATAGACTCGTGCAAGTGAGGATTAGTTTTTTCCCCACTGAGCTCCATTACTTACTGTGTACTTCATATTCTTTGAAACAATACATCTTGCCTCTTCGCAATAATGAAATTGATTAGGAAGCCACCTGAGCAATATAAGAGAAGCCCAATTTGTCTTCTTTTTTCTGCAGAAGCTATACAAGTAAGGATTTCCTGAGAAATGGGAGCGTTTGAGGATTGTGATCATTGAATGTGTTTTTTATGTCTGTTGTTGTGGTTGTCATGTTGTTGCATTTATATTGGTGTATTGGTGCAGTTTCACAAACTAAAGCTCAGAATTTGAGAAAATTATCTAGATCTATAGACTTTTTTATTTACTAGATAACAATCTTGTCAGCACAATTTGCACCGTACTTATATGCTATTTAGAGAATCATATTTCTTGAACATATTGAAAAAGACATAAGGCTGCATATGCCACTTTTGGCTTACATGCATGTTGGAAAGGGGGACAAAAGATTTGTATGACCTGATTTGACTTCAGTACAAGTAGACTTGTTATTTCTTAGATATATTTTCTGCATAGAATGCATAAGACCAGGGGAACTTCGAAAAATAAAATAAGTAAAACTGTACTTGTCTCAAAGACAAAATCATTAAAAATAAAATAATAATAATACATTTTGGCCCTAAATTCTGTCTTTTAAATTTGCAGACATAACATATTTTATCTTCAAAAAGAAAAGCTTGCAAAATATGTAAATATATGTTTTTAGTTGTTTTTTTCCGCAACTAGGATAACATTTTTTATTTATTTTGGGTTTAAAATGGAACAGCAACGCCCCAGTGAAGTATGCAATGTTCAGGGTGAGCAGCCATCCCGTACTGCTGGGAACTATCCTTGTTTTATCACTAATTAACCATGTGTTCCAAGAAATGCATCAGTAACTTCACAAATTTGCACTCTGAAGGAAGATTTAAGTAATCTCTATGGACTTTAATAATCCACAAATAGAAAAAAAAATGTAAAAAAAAGATTTGTTTTTAAAGTGGTGTATTGAAAATGAAAGGATTACTCTTACCATCATGGCTTATAGTGTTATTTAGGAAACAAAAAAAAAGTTCATAGCTTGATACTATGGCCAATTCCACAAAAATCCTCTCCTTCTTCCATTTTTCTCTATTTTTATTATTTTCTTGCTGATGAAAAATGCATCTCTCAATTAGATGTTCCATTAGTATCACTGCATTTAGCAATTTATTGCTTCCTTCTGAGAATTAATTTATTATTCTAGTTTGAATTGTATTATCTAATAATAGTAGTAACTGGATATATTTTGCCCGGTAATACTCTGCACTACACACACATAGACAAAGAGAATATTTGTAAATGTTATATATAATGTAAAGGAGGCTGATACCTATTTCAAGATGTTACACACCTAGATTTCATATCAGGCACTGATGAAATATCTCAAGCAGTTCACATTCACCTAAAAGGTCCTCTAGAATATTGTGTACCATCTAAGATTGAGGATTCTAATGAAAATGGCAAAGACAGGGTAAAAACAAAGGCATGAATATGGAAAGTATGTGCATGGCAGAATTTGAATGATTTTAGAAGGGGTTAGAGCATGCTGCTGTGATACCCTATTGAGTTTCTTTTAGTATTCAACAACACATAACCAAAGCCAAGGAGGTCATGACTGTGCATATGATCATCATTAATTAATCCTTCCTTAAAATGAAAATTACTGTGAGGAGATTAATTTAGTATTAATACAGTTCTATAGACCCATACTACATGAACCTATAAGCTTTAGGAAGGAAATCATTGCTTTAAAGTCCCTCAAAGATACAATGTAAATGATTAGATGTATGATGATTAAACATCTGTCTATCTGAAGATGTTGCATTCTATTCTTCTTAATGGGTGATAATGGTGACTCATGAAGAACATTTTGCATGAGCATGTATTTGCATATTAATAGGCTTGGTAGATTTAGAAGATTATTTCTGATGTTCCTAACTGCCTTTCAATCTGGAAATGACATTTTTAATGCATGTCCCTTTCTCAATTAAATCTTAGAGATCTGATAATGATTTTCGAAAAGTTATTTTTCATTAAAAGGTTGCTCTTAAAAACAAAAAATCAGGGGATTCAGAACAATACACCACTGAGAGTAATTATCTAGTTTTTTTAAATATTTTTTGAGTGAAAAGAATAGCCAGCACCCACAAAATAAATAATTATTATTATTATTATTATTATTATTATTATTATTATTATTATTATTATTATTATTATTATTATTAATAATAATAATAATAATAATAATAAAACAACAAAAGATTGAATCTCATTAGTTCAATTGCTTCCTTTTAAGGGAAAGTAATCACTAACAAATTCATGATTTGTCCTCAGATCTCTGTGATTTCATTGAGAAACAGACATGGATCAACAATGCTAATTACAGCTTTAAATGCAGGTAGGAACAGTAGAAATACATGTTCTAATCTAGAAGATCACAAATAAAGGAATAATGAAATAATCAAGCACACAAAGTTGTGGGTTATGAAATGCATTACCATGGTATATTGCTGATATTTATTCAATTATTTAAGAAATGTCTCTGAGTGTTGCATTAATAGGCTATTATATATATAAATACACAATAAACTGAATTGCCTCTACTCTTCTATAGCTTTTTTGTTTTTCTTGCTCATATGTGGGTAGCAAGTTATTATTTTGACTCACTTTGGTTTGGCTTGCTCAATTCCAAGGGGTTAAGGTTTAGAAGAGATGTTCTTCTTACCATTGTTTGAATAGCAAATAATTTTGATCCTGACTTCTTTTGACAGAGAAGTAAGTTACCCGAGGCTAGTTCTCACAGAAAGGTAGAATATGCTTGAAACAGCTGCACCCAGATTCTATGATTAGAAAACAACAGCTTGAGCAAGAGTCATTATTTTTCCTTTTTACTAAATAAAGATGGATCTCATAGCAACCAACACTCTCAGCCACAAAAATAAAAGGAAAGCTTTGCCATTTTCAATGTGCAATACTTATCGTCCAATTCTCTTTTATATTATTTAAGCCCAGTTTATACAGCTTTGGTGAGAAGGAAAGTGAGAAGGCACTGTGATATCTGATCCCCAAAATGTCCCCAAAGTAGAAGGGCATGCTTTGGATTAGGATATACCAATGTGGTCATGTTTCATACAGAACATGTCTGTACTTTCATAAACTCTTTCATAATTTAAAATGTAGCACGCTTTTCATATCTCCTGAGCTAACAGTTTAAAACTAACAATATCCAAACCAGAAGTGGTTAAACAAAATTAATTTATGCTACAATTTTTCATTAGTTGCAGTTCTTAAGCTTTTATTTCAGGGACAATTGTCATTAATAATTTACAAACAAAGATTAGAAAAAGACCCTGAATATATTAATTCTGACTGATTGCAGGCTTGACCCACTATAGCAGTGTATTGCTGCTGAAAAGATAAACCTCTGTAAGTTTCACATAGCAGACAATAGCACATAGTAGTACAAAGATTAGTAAAACTATATAATAGGTCTAAATAAAATAGCACTTTTATGTCAGGACCATATGATAGAAAACTACAGTGCAGCTGTATGGTGGCGCTTCTAGCACATTTCTGGGCCACTGTTATAAAGCCATCAAACGCCATATGGTTACAGTGTGTGTTGTTAACATGGCACACCATCATGCCACTGGCTTCTTATTTTCTTGTGTTGAAAATGTTACTGAAGCGAGAATATTAATAGTTAATTGAAATATGTATTACATGTGTAACTTATCTCTGGGGTATACTGTTGACAAATGTAAAGGAAAAGATGCCTCAGATTATTTTCTTATGGACTTATGGACTATTTTAAAAGAAAATAGCTTGAAAAGCATTACAAGGCCAACTAATGCCTATAGCATAATTTGCAGCCGGCAGAGATATTAAATGTATCTCATTAATCATTAAATCAGAAAAATTGTGTTACTGGGAGCTTGGTTGCACCAAAAGCCAGAAGATGCTGTGGTCCTCCAGGAACTGAGTTTGATACCCCTGCCCTATAGGAATCAAGTTTCCTCTATGGACCTTAGAGATATTTTATTGGGAAAGTTTCTAAATAAAAATGCAATGTTAATTCTATGATGTATCTAAATGCAGTAGTAAACATTAATCTATGAGTTCTTCTAACATCAGGCTTTCAGATTCAATAAAACTGATAGCAAATAATACTTCACCAAATGTTATGGTTTTCTTGAAGACTTAGGCAAACTTCAAACATTGTAGTGTGCTTTTTAGTCGAGACTGTAAAAAGAAATCTGTGAAGATCCCAGATTTGTAGCCTTAAAGTATTTGTAATCTCCAGTTGAACCATGGACACAAGGTTATACTTTTAAATTAGCATTGGATAATCAAGAGAAAAATAAAAACAGGGTGGATTTTGCAAAGGTCATCATTTTCAGGAGACAGTATATGTGGGAGAAACAAATGCCTGGGGTTTATATGTAACCCAGGATACAAAGGGTTTAATACAAATCCTTTAACGCTGAAAACAACTACACCCAGCTCACATTCTCTGGAGGCAGTGACATCCCATTTAATCTTAAACCCATTTTCAGTTTGTCTAATTCTCTACTCCAGAAAAGAGAGCAGCGACGTAAAATATTGATGATCTTCATGACCGTAGCTTAACAGCTTTTTTCTTTTCACAGCTTTAGTGTTTCCAGGTGAGAGTTTGAGACAAAATGTAACTGAAATGGAATGTAACTTCTGTCATCTCATAGCATGCTTCAGCATCTGCAGAATTTAACTCCTCTTAATTTATTATGTTGGTTGGGTACTGCAGATTGGAAATCACTGAAATAAGGCTAGTCAGGATTAGAGTGATAGATTTATACATATAAATGCTGTATGAAAAAAGCAGCATAATCCAAATTTGAGACAACATAACATCTGTTCATCCAAATATGTTTGTTTTTATTTTATTTTATTTTCATAACTTATACCGTGCAAGCTGTATTTATTTATTTTTAAGATGAAAGTGTTACACATTTCTGACTTGGGTCTTTTTGAGTGGTCCTTCCCCTCTTCTATGGATAAATAATACAACATCTACGAATTTTGTTTTGCCAGTTAGAGGCATAAGGGTAAGGAAAGAGAGTATTCAGTAGGATGATGGGGGGGAGGGGGGCTCCTTGGGAGATAGGAGTGCCAAAGCTGTAACCAGACTGTGCTTTCATCCATGTTGATGTTTATAAGATAACGGCAAACAATGTTGCACTAAAAAATGAACCTTCACTGTAAAGTGGAAATTAATTCTAAAAGTAGTTCATGTTAGACAACATTGCAAACATAGTGTACAGGGAGACACTATCTTCACAGCCAGACACGCAGAAGTGAAATAGAGAATTTACCATTGAGATAAAGAGTTGTGTGTTTGTTTGTTTCAATATTCAAGACGCCAAGGTGAAACCATTTATCACATGCTGAACAACATGACTTGATGAAGGGAAAAATAACTTTATGAGCTGAAAATACTCTTTCCTTATGCACCACACTTCAAGAAAGACATCGCTGCTCTAGAGGCAGTTCAGAGGAGAGCAACCAGACTCATTCCAGGTCTGAAGGGAATGTCCTACTGAGAGACTGAGGGACCTGAACCTTTTCACCCTGGAACAGAGGAGACTACGTGGGGACTTGATCCAAGTCTTCAAAATCATGAAAGGCATCGACCACATCAAACCAGAGGAGCTTTTCCAGATCAGCAGGGACAAACGCACCCGGGGACACAAATGGAAATTGGGCTTCAAGGCATTCAAGACAGAAAACAGGAGACACTTCTTCACACAGAGAGTTGTCACAATCTGGAACAAACTCCACAGCGATGTGGTTGAAGCTGAAAATTTGAGAACATTTAAAAATAGACTTAGTTATTAAGTTATTTATGGATCACTTAGTTATTAATGGACACCAAACGAGCACGATGGGTCAAATGGCCTCCTCTCGATTGTAAACTTTCTTATGTTCTTATGTAATAAAATCACCAAGTATTTATGTGATTCTTTATTTTGTGCTTTTCCATGTATTTCAGAATTAGTTTCAATTTAATTTAATCAACAAGAAATAACAATGTATGCCCCGAGAAAGGAAAACTGATATTTTATTGCATTGTTTTTAGCTATACACTGGAATGAAAGTATAATTTTATACTTAATGATACATAATGAAGTATTTTTATGATAATCTGAAATAGCAACATCTTTTCAATTTCAGTGTAGTTTGATTTCAGCAGAACCTTTTGTTTAATTTTAAAACACCTGTAGAGTATATAATTGAAAGTCAAATTGGTTGATTAATTTAAGTTATTTATTTAATTGTCTTGATTTTAAAGTGTTCTCGTTCCATAATTATCCTCCTGACAAAGTATTTCAAACAGAAATACAATCATATGTGCTTATCTTGTAGTCAAATAGCATGTAAGCATTTAGTTCAGGAAAACTAGAAATTATTTAGGAAAACCTTTAATCTAGGTTTGTGGTACTCAAATTTAAAAACATATTTGTTATAAAATTGTGTTATGAGATTAAATATCTGGACACATGGAGTTATTCCATCAAAGGCAATAAAGGACTAGAAGACATTATATAAATGCCATCTTGAGGTAAAAGGCCAGAAATTGTAACAGGTATGCACGCTCTTTAAGACGAAAAGGCAAGGGCTGTGAAGTGAATTACCTTGTAAACCACAGAAACCTAATGGGAAGAGTGGAAAAAGTTAATTTTGTACTTACGTTCACATCTACAGTAAGGGAAAAAAGTATTTGATCACCTGCTGATTTTGTACGTTTGCCCACTGACAAAGAAATTATCAGTCTATAATTTTAATGGTAGGTGTATTTTAACAGTGAGAGACCGAATAACAACAAAAAAATCCAGAAAAACGCATTTCAAAAAAGTTATAAATTGATTTGCATGTTAATGAGGGAAATAAGTATTTGACCCCTTCGACTTAGTACTTGGTGGCAAAACCCTTGTTGGCAATCACAGAGGTCAGACGTTTCTTGTAGTTGGCCACCAGGTTTGCACACATCTCAGGAGGGATTTTGTCCCACTCCTCTTTGCAGATCCTCTCCAAGTCAATAAGGTTTTGAGGCTGACGTTTGGCAACTCGAACCTTCAGCTCCCTCCACAGATTTTCTATGTGATTATGGTCTGGAGACTGGCTAGGCCACTCCAGGACCTTAATGTGCTTCTTCTTGAGCCACTCCTTTGTTGCCTTGGCTGTGTGTTTTGGGTCATTGTCATGCTGGAATACCCATCCACGACCCATTTTCAATGCCCTGGCTGAGGGAAGGAGGTTCTCGCCCAAGATTTGATGGTACATGGCCCCGTCCATCGTCCCTTTGATGCAGTGCAGTTGTCCTGTCCCCTTAGCAGAAAAACACCCCCAAAGCATAATGTTTCCACCTCCATGTTTGACAGTGGGGATGGTGTTCTTGGGGTCATTCCTCCTCCTCCAAACACGGCGAGTTGAGTTGATGCCAAAGAGCTCGATTTTGGTCTCATCTGACCACAACACTTTCACCCAGTTCTCCTCTGAATCATTCAGATGTTGGCAAACTTCAGACGGGCCTGTACATGTGCTTTCTTGAGCAGGGGGACCTTGCGGGCGCTGCAGGATTTCAGTCCTTCACGGCGTAGTGTGTTACCAATTGTTTTCTTGGTGACTATGGTCCCAGCTGCCTTGAGATCATTAACAAGATCCTCCCGTGTAGTTCTGGGCTGATTTATCACCGTTCTCATGATCACTGAAACTCCACGAGGTGAGATCTTGCATGGAGCCCCAGACCGAGGGAGACTGACAGTTATTTTGTGTTTTTTCCATTTGCGATTAATCGCACCAACTGTTGTCACCTTCTCACCAAGCTGCTTGGCGATGGTCTTGTAGCCCATTCCAGCCTTGTGTAGGTCTACAATCTTGTCCCTGACATCCTTGGACAGCTCTTTGGTCTTGGCCATGGTGGAGAGTTTGGATCTGATTGATTGATTGCTTCTGTGGACAGGTGTCTTTTATACAGGTAACGAGCTGAGATTAGGAGCACTCCCTTTAAGAGAGTGCTCCTAATCTCAGCTCCTTACCTGTATAAAAGACACCTGGGAGCCAGAAATCTTGCTGATTGATAGGGGATCAAATACTTATTTCCCTCATTAACATGCAAATCAATGTATAACTTTTTTGAAATGCGTTTTTCTGGATTTTTTTGTTGTTATTCTGTCTCTCACTGTTAAAATACACCTACCATTAAAATTATAGACTGATAATTTCTTTGTCAGTGGCCAAACGTACAAAATCAGCAGGGGATCAAATACTTTTTTCCCTCACTGTATGGATCTAGGATTTTTCATGTATTCTGTATGTAGCCGATTTTCATATGGAATCTATAAATACTCCACTCCCACACAATCCTTTATAGTTGGCATTCACCCAGTTTCTACTATACTAATTCTCAGAACAGACATCCTAACTGAGGGTTCAAAACTCTCAATGACGCATCTCTTACAGTCACATGTTAGTTATCTGTAATTTAATTAAATTCAGCCAGGATCCTTCAGGATCCACACACACACATATATAATATACATACAGTATATAATCATCATCACAATCCGCCTATATTGATCCACTGCTGGATGAAGATTGTTTCAATGTACAGGATCTTTTTTCCAGGTAACATCAGCATAGCTCCTAATTTCATCTTCCCATCTTTAAAATGGTATTGTAATCTTTTGGGATCCATTCTATAGTGTCTTGTGTCCATCTGTGGTCTGATTTGCTCAATTTGAAAAGGAACTGTATACCTACCAAGGGAATCAAAGACAGACAAACATTTTAACCATTCCAACTGTAAACATAATTAATGTACCTACTGTTAAAAATATTACAGAAATGTGCCTGTGCTTAAATGCATGAAAGGGGAAATGTAATCAGTACACTGCAATACTACATCCAATGTACTATGATTTGGGCAAGTACTGTACTTTAGACAAATGTCAGAATTCTGAGACACAAAAAAATAAAATTTAGGCAAATAAACAATGACTTCAATTACACAGATGCTGTTTATTTCTATGTATATACTGTAAATCTAATGAAAGAACCTGACAGAAGGGATAAATGTTTCACTGATAGCAAGCCACTCGACAGATGTTGCAGATCAGGGATTATTATCCACTCTTGGACATAATTGCCCATTACAGCTGCAGGCTACAGGAAAAATCCCAAGTGAGCAAATCACCGTTATAATGACTGAAGCGGATGGATCGTCTCAGCTGCTGAAAATGGGCAGCCTTCTTTTGTTTCGCTTCATCCTCTGCAATTAAAAGGGCTTCGGGCTCTTTGAGGAAACTTAATGTGTCAGGGTATCTGAAGAGAAACAGATTTGGCTACATGCAGCAACAGCAGTAGCAGCAGTAAGAACAAAGTCAGCCTATTCTCATTCTTTTCTTTATTTGAAAGTGTGACAAAAAATTGTGAATAACTGCTTGTTTGTTGTTTACACTGCCATTGTTGTTTAATCTGACATTAAATGCTATACATTCAACAAAATTCAGAGGAAGTGTAAGGCCTGTGGTATTAGTGTATAAATTAAATTGGAATTTAAGCCCAGTATTGTAAAGTATGACCCAATTTATGTAGTTTTCTTTCCAAGGAGATTCTAACAGATACATAGTGAGAAAATGCTTTCCCTTGCAAAGAAGGCTTTGAAATGGCTCACTATGGAGTTTCAGAGAGCTAGTGCAACATGTTGCTTGTGTTTTATTTTGCCAATAATTAAAAGAAAACAAAATCAGTTTCTTTTGGCATTATAATTGTTCATAGACACTAGATTTGAAGATGCATTCTTTCCCCTTTTTGTGTTTGTTGTATTATATTATTTTGTGTTTAACATGGTTTATTACTATAATGATACATTCTGAAAGCACATTCTCTTTAAAAACTACTTTTCTCAATGTAATGCTTATAATGCTTGTAATGTAATTAAACCGTATAATGTAAACATATATGTGTTTACTTATTTAACATATATCAATTAATGTTTAATGCACTCATCTAAAATAACATTATGAACAATTCATTTAAATTGTTGAGACTACTACTAATAAAATAATAATAATAATAATTATTATTATTATTATTATTATTATTATTATTATTATTATTATTATTATTATTATACAATCATCTTTTTCTTCTTCATCTTGGAACACAAATTCACTCAACTCTGGCCTCATGCTTATCTGTATTTTGTTAAATTCATCCTTCCAGTATTTAGTTTAGTACAGAGAACATGGCTAGAGTCATTAATCATGGTATTTATAAGGGTTGCCAGTTGAATTTTGTTTAACACAATTTACAAGATTGTATCAGATGAATTCCTACTTTTACACAGAGTGTATTGATCCAGTTCATAGTTACACAGTAAGTTTGTTCCTACTAAGCAAACTCTTGTTTTAAGCACCAAATGGAAAAATAGATTAAAAAATATATTATTTAATTATTTTACATAACCAGGCTTTCCAAATGTTATTGTTTTGTTTTATTACTGATAAAGTGTTTTTGACTTACAGATATATCTTCTACTCTACACTATTCTATCTATTAATTATACAAAAGCAGGCATAATACAATTAAAATAAAAAACATATATATAACCAATATTACCAAGTGATTTATATATAAAAGGGTAATTTATATGGTTGTAGGATAGCTCATCTCATGAAGAACTATAATTGAATTTGACTGGGTTACATTTATTTCTTTTTAATGTTGTTCATTTTTTTTTAATCCATTACTTAAGAGTGACTAGGGAAAGGATACATCAGCTTCAATTAGATAATTTTCTTTGCCAAAATAGTATAATTGTCTAGTAGAAATCTAACAATTTTGCAATGCCAGGATGCGTTATAAAAGTGATAGAAGACAGAAATGCTAATGAGGAGAAAGCAGCTGCAAAAATAATTGAACCAGATTGGTGGATATTTATGTGACAGTGTTCTGTCTTTATTTAGCAGTTTCTGAATATTCTGCCTTTGTGTTCTTGCAATAAAGGGTATATGCATGTCTTTGATATAAGAAACCTCCCTTTTTCTTTTGCAAGATAAAGAAAGTATGTCTTTGTGTAAGATTGTGTAAGTTTGCATTCCTGTACCATCATGCTATGCCACAAAAATAAAACTTTGACAAAATACTTTCTTTTTAAATTAAAATAGTACATATAAAAAGATACATGCATGCACAATAATTTAGCTTCTGTCTTTACTTCAGATTTAGCTTTTTTGAGTTTATTTATTTCTTAATTTTTTTGGCAAGAAGTAAAACCAGTAATAAAGTCTGTTATGGCTCAAATTATAATGATCTAACAATCAAATTGTCATAATTAACAAAAAAAGAAGGAATTATGTTATTTTACTTGAAAAATTTGTACAACAGGAATCATATCTTAAACTTCAAACCTCAGAATATTGTGAAATTGTTGACAGCTTTTGAAACACTCCAGGGGCTGGGTTACTTGCCAGTACCATTTATTTTCCATAGCTGCCCCTGATTACACTTGTTCCTTTGGTGATGTAGCGCAGGAAATTATGACAAATTAGTTGAAATTGTATGCATTATGTCCTACTGTAAAAGGAAGAGGACCAATGGGGATGAGCTAATAATAATCCAAATGAAAGAGCTAATAGGTACATTATATATTCAGAAGCCCCTTATTTAATGCACCAGCATTTGTCCAGATGTCTTTAGGGCAATTTGTAACACGTGAATAGAAATGTAACCAATGGTATTTTTTCTAGCATTGTATCTAACATCATTGTATTTGTTTTCCTGCTCAGGTTTCTTGTTATACCATTTCAGTATTGCATTATAAACAGTTTATCAAGTTGATTGAGAGGGAATGACTAGAAAAAGAGAATATCAGTTTCTACCTTCATTTAAGTCTGTTGTTAGAATTGTTTAAACCATGTGTATCGTGTTTGACCTGCATAATACAGTGCGATTAATAGTTTCAATTCATACCTTCTAATTATGGCATTGTCTTTTCTGCATAAAATATGTTGAATTTAATTCATGTGTTTTCATTCCTTGGTCTTCATGTTGCTATTGATTGAAATATTCCCCATGAATTGAATCAATTGCAGATCATAATCAGTCTTTCTGTTTTTCAAGAGCTGCAGTTCATTTCTTTAAGGATTCCCTTTTAGTGCAGTCAGATACATTTGCCTCATGGTTTTTGATCTTCCCTACCCAATTAGTATCGAGGAATGTGGTATCCTTTTGAAGATTGTAACCAATGTTTTCCTTTATGAAAGGATACCTTATTTTCCTTCCAATTGAATTGTAAGAGAGAGTTTTTATTATGCAAGATTGCCATTGTTACACACAAACATATGTGTGAAATGTTCCTTTGCAGAGAATTAAAGCAATAAATCATGCAAAGGTAAATACTGATACTATCCACTTAATGTCCTTAGTAGTATTAAGATCCTGTTTGTTTGTTTGATTTGCTGGAGCTCAATTGTTAATGATGTTGAATTATTAAAATGTACTATTACTAGAGTCGGCTCAATCAAATTTTCCATGGCAGCCTCTGCAGTCTCTCATTTCTGTTTTGTCAAAATTAAATGAATACAAATGTTAGTATTCACTGTTTGATGAAATATTAGGGATATAATGCATTTTCAGATCATCATTTTTAAAGCCTCAAAACATATAAAGGAGATGCAAATATGCTGTCATTTTTCAGCACACACACAAAAGATGAGAACTACATTTGACACGTGAATATTAGGCATAATACAGATATGAAGCAGATAACAAAATGTTCATTGGGTTGTGTTGCTAGGAGACTAATGGCAGTGTGATCGTTAAGCCTTTTCCTTTGGAATCTGTGATAAATAGGTAACATACGGACTTGAAATTCAACAGATGTAGAGATCAGCAACCTTTAAAATAATGTCTGTAAATAGGCTACAATGTTTAGTAGTTTCCAAAACAAGCCTGCAAGCCTACAAGTTTATTACAGCTATGTTAAAATTTTCTTCAATCCTGAGCATTTAAAGCAACAGTCTAGAAACCTGTCAATCACTTAAACCTCCTGACCTGTGCGTACAATTTCAGAAATATAGATTATACAGCTATACAGCTATACAGATTTAAAGCTAGCCTTGGCTAAGACTAGAGTTACAAGTTACTACTAATTAGGGCTAAGATTAAAGTCAGTTACTTCTCACTTCTCAGATAGGCAGGTAAATGGGTAAAAGACTAACCTATGTAATTCTGACACCCAAGGCCTCTTAATTATAATTAAATGAAATTCCTACAGTTTAGATTATTGAAGTGCTTTTAGTATGGAATGCAAATACTGACCAGCCATAGTTTGTAACCTTGAACTACACAATGTCAGCACTGTAGACTTTTGTAATTGAAAAAAGACTGCAAGGTGCTATGAAATACAAGATTCAGATCTGAGTTTAAAAAGAGTGAGCATTATCACATATTGATGACACAGATAACCTTAAAGAAACAAACTGTGGAAGCAGACAGGGAACATGCACATGGTTCAATATCCCGCATGAATGAAAAGGTCCTGAGAGGGCAGGCTGTTTTGGGGCGGCTTCTTTATTTTATTTTAGATCAGTGAAACCTACCTTCAATAGTGCCATTGTGATGCAGGGTCAGGATATATTTTTTATACCAAGAGGAGGATATGTGATGTATGTTTCAGCATCAAGGATTTGTGTAACACAGTCTCTTGGGGATGCTGAGGAGGAGGCTGGAAAGGGCGAGCTTCTAGTGTTTTAAAAGCATTTAAAAAAGCAGTAGCTGATGTTGGGAAAGGCAAATGTTTGATTCAGCACTTAGTTAGTGTTGGTAAAACTGTTTTGATTACTATTTCATGCTTTTCTACGTTAAATTAATCTCCAGTACTTTGAAATTCAGTTCTGTAGGCACATGTGTTCCAGCCTAATGCAATTCAAGACTTTTAGGTTTGATGTCCTGGAATGCTGATGCAGCAATAATGCCATTCTATAGGGATACGTTCTCTTACAATGTCATCAATGTTAACAAAATAAATAAAAAATTAAAACCGAATGAAAAAACACTGTGATACCTTCTCCCCCCATGTATTATTTGCAATACATTTCACTCTGATTTGCTGTTAACAAGTCATATCTGTTCTCATTGTGAGCACTGGTAATTGCTTCTACATTCTTCATCAAGGATGATTTTAGATCATTATTTTATGAGAATATCATTGATATGCATTTGAAAATGTATTCACCAGTTCAAATTATTTCTCTGTATCTATTTGATAGTAATGACTTTCAGTAATACCCTGGCTGTTATGGTGCATAGTTTGGTGCAATATTGTGTTTAGTGGGGTAATATCTGACCAGCTCTTTTTTGTGGATATTTCTGCAATTCCACATGATTGATTGAAGTTTGTTATAACACTCTGCAACTTAACTCTGCCACCTCAGTCTGCACTCCTTCTTTATAAAAACATCCATTTCACTTCATCTTTACTCAGGATACCATGATAGGTACATGAACGTGCTGCTCTGTTCATATTGCTTGGGCAGAACCTTTGAATGGACTTTGGTGCACGTTTCTGAATCAAATACTACAAATTGTCTCAATATTTTTGAGTATCTGCTAGGGAAATACAACATTAAATTTAGTAGAAAGGTAATGTTCTCACTAGTCTTTTCCCCAGCTGCTTATACAACTGAGGCCACATGTATATAAAAAATCACACATTAAAATTGAATTCCATTGACTATCAAGAGAATTAAGCACATGTTAAGTTATTGAATGCTCAGTCAGATATATAACATTCTGCTGATTATCAAGATTTATTTCTGATTACACCACTTTCTAAATGGCCTGTTGTAAAAGTTGACTACTTATTCATTTAACATTGGAGAAACGCATTTGCTAGTCTAAGGCGAAATTGAAACAATGTACCTGTTAAATCAGGGGTAAAGGTCTTCTGCAAACAACAGTAAAGCTTTAATGTGCTTCAGCTGACAGACATGCACAGCAAACTTCTCACATTAGCTGTGGGATGGTTAGCAGATGTGTCATTTGTTAACTTTATCCCTATGTGGGCAGGTGAAGTTTTCAACAAAGCCTTCCACTAGCAATTTAACACATACTTATATAATCATTAATACGTCATAATTATGCTCATTTTAAGAAATAGAAACATAAATACAATGATTACAGTCATGTGATAAACAGGGATGTATATACAAAGCATGAGTAGATCTGTTGTACAAAGCTTTAGTGTACAAGTATTATTATTTGCAGAAGCCCTTATCCAGGGTGACAATATATCACATTATTTTTACATACAATTACCCATCTATACAGCTGGGTTTTTTCTTTTTACTAGAGTGATCTAGGTACAGTGCCTTGCTCAAGGGTACAACAGCAGTGTTCTGGCAATTGAACCCATGACCCTGTGCTCAGGAGTCCAGAGCCCTAACCTCTACTCCACAATGCTGTCCAGCTACTCAGTAATACTATTTGAGTACTACTCAGATGGTCATTTTTGTACTATTTGCAATTGTCTTCATTTTAAAGTGTAATCATTATGTTTCATTAACACTAGTCTTTTGACTATATAATCTAGCTATCACTTTTGCTTTCCTTCCTTTATAAATATTTATAACTACATCAATAATGCTTTAATAGACTGTTATTAATCATCTATTGATATGATATAGGTTGCTTATTACCTGTTATGAATGTAACATTTTCATGAAGTTTTACCAGACATGTACAACAACATGTATTCTTTATTTTTCCAGCAAAAATATATCATATAGGTAACATCCTCAGCCAATTCATAAAAAGCTCTCTCCAAGCCTGCACTTCTTGACAGCTGGGAGGATTGTGAATCTAGTAAAACTATTATAGTGGAAGCAGACCTGTTTCTCTAGTGAGGGTGACCTAGATATCCCACAGGCCCTGACTGAGACTTGGGCAGGCGCCGAGAAACACAGGAGCAAAAATGTACCTCAAGCAATGGGAGACCAAGGAAAAAAATATGTTTCCTGCCATGCTCCTTCTGTCCATGCCAGCTTTCAACCCCCAGTGAGCCGTCCCACCACATCCACATGAATCCCACTGCAGTGTTTCCTCAAACTCCCAGTGTGCCAGAGCACTATCCCCTTCCCCAAATTAACTGTGGCCCTTTGGTTCCAGGATAGCCAGTGCAGAGTTTTCAATGACCATCCAAGAGTGATAATAATGTGTTATAGCAAACGTAATTGTATATTCAATAGTGCATTAGGTTGATTGTGTTCATAACCGTTTTGAGTTTCATTCCCAAGTTTGAAATGTAAAATTGCATTCTTCTTATCTGTGTGTTAGAGTATGGTCAATTCCAGGGTAGACCTCTGCTGGAGTATCCTGGGGAAGTTGGTCTACATTGTGTTTTCTTTAGTTTGTTTTGGGTGGCACATGGGATATTAAATATTAGACCACAAAAATATTTTTGAACTAAAACAGGCACATAGATGCACCTTGCACCACAATTAACTCAGGGGTTAATCTAGTATAATAATAAAAAATGAAGTAGCAGTCTTGGATATTGGCAATCGTACCCTTCTGTGGAACTGAAATTGAGCGATTCTGGGTACTGTATTGCTGTCACAATGATTTATCCAGCACTATAAAACACATTAACTGAGTGATATGGAAATCAGTCGCTTTAAATACCTTCACTTTTAATTTTAGGGATTCGTGATTACAACATAATTCAACACTGAAGAATCTATAGTGAATGCATACATCCATTGAACTGTGACTTGACCTGCACAAATCTTTTTTTTTTCTGTATTGTAATCCTCCCAAGTTTCCACTTGTATTGCTCTCTTTGAAAACTTTTGTATTCCTGAATGAGAACACTGTAAAACAGTTATGCATTATCATGGCAATTTACACGTGGCATGTACATTTGCTGTATACAACATGCTGTAATGCTGTATGTGTATGCTCAAAGCTTTCTGTTCCCACTAGTATGAGCAATGAAAAGCTTTAACAATTCATGTGTGGTTAGTGATGATCTAGTGAGCTATCTGTTCCCCCTAGTGGAAACATGCTGTTTTTCCTTTTCTTTTCTTTCTTTTTTCAGCTAATGCATACGGGATTTGGTCAACTCAGAAAAGGAACATTGATTGAAATCATGTATTTATTATTAGCACTAGAAGCACTAGAACAGAGTATGGACAGACAGAAAGACAGGCTTTACATACATAATGTTGCATTTTTAAATCAGTTTTGTTGGCCAAGAGCAAGTTGTCCTTGTCTGTTATGCACTTCGTTTCAACTGTAATTCTGTGTGAAAACCTTGAAGGCAGAGTTACCGCTACAGGCATTAAAGGAACATAGATAATGGTTCACACTTTGACTTCCAAAACTATGTGGCCTTGTAACTAATGTTTGTTTTATTTTCTCTGTATAGTTCCTGTTACAAATAAATGTGTATATATAAGCATTAGCACAAAAATCTAATGTTTCTTATTATGGTGTCCAAAATGATGCCGTTCTAGTTTTAACTGTAAATTATGTTGGGAAGTGTCACCTACTCTTCATTGCAGATATCATTGTATTATTATTTTATCCCCATTTCTTCATCTACAGTGACGCACATTAAACTGGAGCCATGTAAATGCTGAACGCAGGATCAAGCTGATTATCTGAGTGCGTTGGGTGAGTTCACAAATGTATCTTCTAAGAGGATGATAATTTTGAGAGGGAAAAAAAAACTCCAGTAAAAAGAGGCCCAACCAAATCAAAAACATCTGGAGAGTACCCTAGTCAATTGGAAACCACAACAAAGATATACAGAATTATACAATTCTAGCTCTATAGCATCAACAAAGTCATCCTTGTAGAAACAGTATTTGATACTGCCAAAATGTTCTTGGATTTCCAAAAATCCAGAAAAACACATTTCAAAAAAGTTATACATTGATTTGCATGTTAATGAGGGAAATAAGTATTTGATCCCCTATCAATCAGCAAGATTTCGGGCTCCCAGGTGTCTTTTATACAGGTAACGAGCTGAGATTAGGAGCACTCTCTTAAAGGGAGTGCTCCTAATCGCAGCTTGTTACCTGTTAAAAGACACCTGTCCACAGAAGCAATCAATCAATCAGATTCCAAACTCTCCACCATGGCCAAGACCAAAGAGCTGTCCAAGGATGTCAGGGACAAGATTGTAGACCTACACAAGGCTGGAATGGGCTACAAGACCATCGCCAAGCAGCTTGGTGAGAAGGTGACAACAGTTGGTGCGATTTTTCGCAAATGGAAGAAACACAAAATAACTGTCAGTCTCCCTCGGTCTGGGTTTCCATGCAAGATCTCACCTCGTGGAGTTTCAATGATCATGAGAACGGTGAGGAATCAGCCCAGAACTACACGGGAGGATCTTGTTAATGATCTCAAGGCAGCTGGGACCATAGTCACCAAGAAAACAATTGGTTACACACTATGCCGTGAAGGACTGGAATCCTGCAGTGCCCGCAAGGCCCCCCTGTTCAAGAAAGCACATGTACAGGCCCGTCTGAAGTTTGCCAACATCTGAATGATTCAGAGGAGAACTAGGTGAAAGTGTTGTGGTCAGATGCGACCAAAATTGAGCTCTTTGGCATCAACTCAACTCGCCGTGTTTGGAGGATGAGGAATGACCCCAAGAACACCATCCCCACCGTCAAACATGGAGATGGAAACATTATGCTTTGGGGGTGTTTTTCTGCTAAGGGGACAGGACAACTGCACCGCATCAAAGGGACGATGGACAGGGCCATGTACCGTCAAATCTTGGGTGAGAACCTCCTTCCCTCAACCAGGGCATTGAAAATGGGTCGTGGATGGGTATTCCAGCATGACAATGACCCAAAACACACAGCCAAGGCAACACAGGAGTGGCTCAAGAAGAAGCACATTAAGGTCCTGGAGTGGCCTAGCCAGCCTCCAGACCTTAATCCCATAGAAAATCTGTGGAGGGAGCTGAAGGTTCGAGTTGCCAAACGTCAGCCTTGAAACCTTAATGACTTGGAGAGGATCTGCAAAGAGGAGTGGGACAAAATCCCTCCTGAGATGTGTGCAAACCTGGTGGCCAACTACAAGAAACGTCTGACCTCTGTGATTGCCAACAAGGGTTTTGCCACCAAGTACTAGGTCAAATACTTATTTCCCTCATTAACATGCAAATCAATGTATAACTTTTTTTAAATGCATTTTTCTGGATTTTTTTGTTGTTATTCTGTCTCTCACTGTTAAAATACAACTACCATTAAAATTATAGACTGATCATTTCATTGTCAGTGGGAAAACATACAAAATCAGCAGGGGATCAAATACTTTTTTCCCCCACTGTAAGTGACGAGGTAAATTGTCTCAAATTCTGAGACAGCACAAATTATCCTCTGGTCTTGAAGAAGTATAAGCAAAACACTCCCTGGATGAAGACCATTCATGGCTATCCCAGCATCAGCATTGCTCTTTACAATGAAAGTTCTGTTAGAATACTTCTCAACAAATATCTCAAATGCTTTATGTACATACAAATATGTCCCGAATTTTAATTGCAATTTTTTAATTGTATTTGTTTTTCAACTGCTCCTTTGGATTTTTGTTGTTTTTTCTAGGACTGGAAGTGTTCTGTTGATTGCCCTGATTTGTATAAAGTTTCTTGTCACCACTGAGGTGTCTCCATAGTGAAAACCTAGAGCTGTGGATATGGTTAAAGGGAGGAAGCCTGTGTTTTTTCCACATATTGTTAAGTAAAATAGCTTCAAAAAGATTCAAAGGTTTTAGCATGATTCCCTTACAGTTAAAAAAGCAGGTTTGTAGCAGACATGCTGTGAGTGGTTGTGACTGCCAGGTACACAATCCAGAAGCCTGCTGGTGTTTTGTAATAAATTTGTTTTGTTCTTGTTTTATAGCAGCATTTCTGTTCTGATTACATACAGAACTCCAAGTCCCTTCCACTAGGAGGTGGGCCTTTGATAACATACCCCAAATTAAAAGCTTGGCATGTATTTCCATGAGGATTAAACCAGGGTTGTGTATGAGAATGAAATTTACACTTTAAAAGAGGAGAATGACTGAACAGGGAATCATAAAATCAGAAATGACAATTGAATCATAAGACCTGGCCTTTAAGGACTCAAAAGAATCAGGAGAATCTCAAAATGGCAGTAATTTTGTTGACGACACCCAATGTAATTATGAAAAGGTTTTTTTTTTTTTTTAATCACTGGAGATATTTCTCCATTTTGTGATTTTAGTTATTTAAACCTGTCCTCAGGGCTCCTTTACTTTCACCCTGGGACTGTCTATTAATTCATACAGGCATCTGCCAAGACAGAATCACGATCCTGGGTGTACTATTAATCACTTTGCCCTTACTGTACACCTCATGCTATATACAATCCTTAACTGTAGTACCCTGTTACAATCTCTTAAGGCCGCATTTTTCTTCTGGTAGGTATGGGCAGGAGTAAATATGAATTTCAATTAAAGTGGTCCTTTATTTTATTTAATACCTGACTTTGACAAGACCTTCTGCCTTAATGCCTATACTGCTTCATCAAATGCAGTATTTGTGCTGAGATTGAAAATAATAAAAAAAAAACATCTACATATTTCTGAAGGATCCAAAGAGACAATCATACACTTATGTATTTACATAGAGTAATGACAACCTATATATTTTTCCCATTAGATATTTAATCAAGTAGACTATGAGGAGAAATACAAAGTCATTAAATTCCCTTAAGAATTTCTCAAAATATTGCTCATTTTGCATTTTGGCAAAATGAAAAGTATTATGAACGGATCATTTAGAAACATCTGTGCACACAATCAGTACACTGTTTTTTGTTTTTATTTGCATTTCCCTCAGCCCCCTAAGACTGCACTAACTTACATTATCTCTGTGGTTGGGTTTTTGCTCTTGCTGATAATAGGATTACCATGGCAACAGCTTTGCACTGTAAGCAGACAAATGAAAAAACATAACCTAAGAAACGACTGATACTTACACAACAGCAAAAGATGGTCCAGGACAACAACAACAACAACAACAACAATTAAAAAACAGCATACACAGTTATACAGCTATAGCCTCACTTTCGTTTCTTCGCCATAAGATGCTGGCAAACCAAAAATGATCAAACCACACCAGTATTGTGCTGCATTTAGAAGTATAGTCATAATTTATTAAGAATGTGCAATACGTGCATTTTTTTTTACACATTTAGCACATTATTAACAGCTGATGTAGTCCTCATACAAAACTGCAGTACATTAATAATAGAAACACTTATGTGGTTAACCATCTATAAATATTATGCAAGATTACTAGAACATCTGTTTATTATATTACAATGCCCCTAGGGAAGAGGGGGTTAGCAGTGGTGTCAAGCTGGATCAAAAGAAATAGCACTGCTTCGGTTTTCAAACGGCAATTAATTGAACAAAAAGGTGTCTATATCGTTTTTATGTACCCTATGTCATTTTTTTTCTAAATGTGTGGGAATATGGGAGTATACTTATACAATGTACATACAGTCCAGATATAAGTGAAGAGAGAACCAAGTTTGAAAATCACACACATATATTGGAAACACACATACAGGCGAGACAGCAGCAAGCTTTCACACTGTGTGGAGGAGATCAGCACTCTGTGGAATTGTAGCAATTTGCTGGCTAAGAATCTGTACAAGTCCTTGGAACCGAGATTATTGGACTGGCTTCACAGGATACCCCAGGGCCGACAAGCTGAATGGGGATCATGTCTAGTGATTGGCTAAGCTGTAGTTGTGCTGCCTTTGTGACCTTTGTCTTTATGTTGAATGTGTGGTCTGAGCTGTGGCACCCTTTTTAATTAAAAAAAAAATAACTGTTCACCTGGGACAAATTACCCTTTTGCATAGGCAGACAGAAGTCACAATATATATCGTGAGGCAGTTTATATATATTCTTACCTGGAGGTGGAACTACTTTCTTACAGGTGTGCACTGGGTGGAGTATAAATGTATTTGTGAGTTTGTTATGTAGAGTCTTCTTTAATTTTTGGTTATCGACTTGTTTAGGGAGCGGTAGCTCACACTTTACTATTGCTTTAGCATATAGTTAATTTGTTGATCGTGTTGCAGTATGCTATATTTTTATTTTTGGTTTGGTAAGTCAAACTTTAAGTAGGGATGGGTTGTTTTGGATCTCCAACGCCACTGTAGGGTGGGTTCCTTTATTTTACTTTCAGTTTGTTTGGCGCCGTATACACACAAATGTTTATTTTGTTTTGTTATCTTTCTTTTCTGATTGTTTTGGATCCTTTCCTGTGACTGTGTTGTCTCTCTGTTTGTCTCCTTTGTTCTTTCTAACTGTTACTACAACCTAATGTATTTCTCAACTAGTCCCGACTATTGATGACCGTTTTGTTGTGTATTTATTAATTAGGCCTGACACAGCAAAAGCTCTACTTTGTGAAGGCTATTCAAAATAGCTACATTTTTATTTACAAACAGCATACAGCAATAATCCTCTAAGGCAGTCAATATCTTGTTGACAAATAAAGCACAATGACTTTCCAGGGGGTTTGAGATGAAAACATTCCTAAACAACCAATGGCTGCTTCCTTTATAACTGTAAACTGAATCCTCATTTTAAGCTGCATGTCTAATCTTTGCACCAGTTCTGTGAAAACAGACTGCATATTGCCTTAAATACAATCTGGGAATACATTTCCCTCTGTAACAATTAAGGGTAAATGTGTGATACATGAAAACAAATAACTGTTTTAAAATCACATATGCACTTTATTTTATTTATTGCAATTTATTTTACATTAAGTAATGTATGTTGTAATGCCATTTCCTTTAAGTGCAAGGGACTTGCAGAATATTTTTTCAGAATATATATATATAATGCTTACTATTCATAGATTAACATAAATCATCAATTATAAATAATAATAATATACATTTTCCATCCCTGGACCTAGGCATTACATTTCAGATACCTTGCCCTACTTTGCAAAGGTATAACCTTGAGATATAAAATTGTCACATATTTCTCATTGTGTGTAGAGACACGCGGGGAAAGGGGAATGTGTGTTCTTGTTCAGAGTCCCCTTACATGAGTAAAATGTCAAGATTGTGTGATTTTAAATTTTGATCTTCATTTACAAAACATTCACCTTCAAGATTTACAAAGAGGGAAAGTTTGTGCAGCCTTAAACGGTGGTAATTAACCATGGCGTTTTCTTGTCAATACAGCTCGATGAAAGGATTTTTTTGTCCTCATACAGATTTGTAAGAGTTACGCAGAGTCTGACGAGTCTCCACTGTGTGTTAACAAAAAGACGAGACTCTCAGGCATCATGGAAATCAGCTCAATACTTGTCGATGCTTTCTTTCTTGCATTGTGTATGGTAAAGCCCTTTGATTCTGCAGAAGTTTAAATCCATGTCCCTTGGCACCATATTGGGCCCTTCCTCTTAACATAAATTATGTTTCCTTCTATTACTTACTTTTTTTTCTTCCTTTTACAAATCAGAAACCATAAAATAGAGGGGAATGAGATATATATGAAAATTAGTCATTCTTAAGTGGGGTAAAAAATCTCAAGGGGTTCTGTTCCTTCTAAATCTCCACAATGCGGTGGAATAAGATGCAGCACATTTGTTAAAGTCGGCTGTGTGTCATTTCAGCAAATCATTTCCCCAAACCTTCAGCTCATTCTTCATGTGATGCATAAAATCATTCTGTCAGGCTCCACTGGCTTTAATAATTGGTCTCAATGGGCCGCAGGACAAGATAAATGCACCACAACCATTAGAACTACACTTGCCCCTCATGCTCCAACCAATCTGCACTCCACAGACCCAGGCGAGCATTATTCCAACTCCCATGCAATTATTTACCGACCAGGGGAATATTGCATCTGTTTCAATATGAGAGCTTTAAAAAATTGGGAATAACTTAGTCTGTGGAAAGACTTAATTAATCCTTTATGCTTCTGAACTTTTTGGACTTTAAATTGGTTGCACTTTCTGAAAAGGACAAGTTTGTTGCAACAGGAGGTAAAATTTACTGAATTCCTGTTTAAAAGAAAAAAGTTTTTTGTATGTCCACACTGTTGAATTTGTATTGCTGTTGACTCTAAAAATATATATGTGTTTTGCATGAACGTAAAGGGAATTTCACTACTTAATATATAAAAATATAAAACATGCCTTGAAGGGATTTACTAAGGAACAATTATATGGAGGGATCTGGTGGTATTATAAATAATTTACATAATGAGAGTTTGATGTGTGATTCAATGTTTCGCTTCAATGTATATTTTCTTAAGGCCATTATTTATTTTTTAACTATATAGGGTTACTACAGATTCTTAATATCAATACAATTGTTTTGTAATGCTCCAACAATGATGTTTGATTTATCAGGCGCTCTATAAATATATGGACTGTTGCTGCCTTCAGAAATCCTTCTGAATATTTGCCTATACACCATTTTCACATTAAACTGAACTTATTGCATTTGATATATAAATGCCCCATCAAAAAACAGTGAAATTCAGGGTGATTTTATTCATCAAACCATTTCAGTAACTCATACATTTCAAACAGTACATACCTCATTTTTTATTTATTAGAAAAAGCAGTATGTATGGGAAATACCACCCTGAATGAGAAACAAGTTTACTATGTCCTCCTCTTTGTGAATTGACATGTCAGAGTCGAATAATGCAGTTCTACAGTACAACAGGTACAATTTCTTTGGCGATTGACCACGCTTCTTGCTCAGTTTCAGTGATGTAAGCACAGTAACCCATTTGAAAAGCAATAAAGTTATTCTGCAAAACATCAAGGTAAACAATAAACACAGGCCTGCATATGCCCTCGCAGTAAAGAGCATACCAAACTGTAACTCTTTGAGGACATACAGTAGGGTCAATAACAAAACAAAAATATTGTAAATCGGTATCACCGTTTGTGAAGTAGTACATCCCAAACAGCATTAAATACCTATAGCCACATAGTTCAGTATAAATTATTGCCCATAGACTAAGGACTTTACTATAACTGTTTGATCATGTAGTGTTAATTAGGAAATAGTATCAATAGTGTATGACTTAGGAAAGGAAATAACATGAATAAGTCATGACTTGGCTGTAAGTACATGTGATTAACTTGTAAATTGGCATAATGCTAATATTTGCAAGAAAAAATACATTTCAAAATTGTGATGAATCCATACATATTGTTAAAAAAATTGCATGTGCAAAAATATGTAAGTAATTGTTCAAGAAATAAAACAAAAAATCCCCCTTTACATATACAAGATTGTTTCACTGTGTTCCACAATTTGAATACATTCCATTGGTGTTCCGTTCCATTTGAATAAAGTAAGGATTGAGCAGGAATGTGAGTTTTAATGCTGTAATTTAGGTAATGGTTCGAACAAGGTAACTGTTATTTGCAATCAACTAAAGAGGCATTTTATAGAGCAGTATCTCAAAGAACCTCTGTAGGGGAACTTCATTCAAGCCCCATTTGAAGTAGAGACCACCAGCTGAAATTTAAAAGAGGAAAATACTAAAGATAAAATAAGTCAAATTGTACTGAGTACTATTTACTTTTTGTGAGCATCATTAGACTTAATATTTTTTTATTAATGGAAGAATACTGTTACTATACAGTATGTGAAGTAAAGGGTGTGCTTTGCTTTTCTGCACCAGAGTCATGTGTAAAGGTTAAAAGAATGCTAAGTGTGAGTTTCATGTTATCACCTTGTACAGAGGCCATGCATTCCTGAAAATGAAATATGCTTTAAATATCCATCCAGGCGTGCTTTAAAGAAAGTCATTTTTTCAGTATATCACAAATCACAATTATGGTCACATAGCACTTTCCCCAAATTGTTCTGTTAAAATTGAGAGTAGTAACACACCACACATTATATTAATTTAAAAAAAAAGTTATGTGTTTTCTATTTGTTAAGTTTTTTTAGAACCGGTGGAGAACGCACTCAGGGATACTAATGATGGCACCTTATCTTACATAGTGATAAGGTGCCATCATTAATATCCCTGAGTGTGTTCTCCACCGGTTCTAGGAGTCTAGGATTTGCAAAATGATGGCATTACACAGCTTTCTTAGTATCTATTCATCTCCAAACACATTTCTGTAAATTTGAAACTGCACTCTTCACAGTGTGACATTACAGAATATTGCCTTGAAAGACTAGCTTAGGCTAGAAATCCCTTTTAGAAAGCTAGATTCATTTATTTTGCATTAAAACATGCTTTCTCATATTCAAGCTTCATTTACCACCTCATCAGTTTGTAACGATTTACAATGGTTTGTTATTAATTTTATTATTCACTCAGTCTGTGAGTGTTTCAGAGTTTAGAAAAAAAAAAGGTGGATGTCATACAAATGATTAGAGAGAGATCTCAAAACCGCTGATTACAAGCAACTATTGCAGGGATTATTTTGCGAGTTTTAAAAGCAAATAACAATTCCATCCAATATAAAAGTCTCCAGGAATTTAGGGGCAAATGTTCAGCCCATTCTTATACATACTGTGGCAGGTCCTTAAAGGAGAATTGGAAAGAATGTATACAATGTGAGCTATTGTAACCCCATATGATATACCTGTATTCACACCTTTAATTTGAAACAATATCATGTGGTTATACATGTAAATTTTGTTAATTAAACTATAGGCTGCCTATGTATTAATAATATATTTTGATGGTTTGATGAACTTTGACCCAACCAAGATAAATTTGTAAAGGTCCCAGTGAGAAAAGACGAGAGGCCATTCCAGTGATTTCAAAACTCAGAAAAGATAGAATCGATAAATCCATAGTTTATAGTTCAATGAACATTATTACTGAATAATGTTGTTTCATGTGAATACTCTCAACCATAATTACATATAAAATAGTGTTATGTAAATATGAGTCAACAAATGGGAGAAAATATTTGTTAAGGTACCCTGCTGGATATTTTGTTGAATCTTAAAATGTCTCAGTATAGCAGTTCTACAAAAGATAATGTAACAACAAATCACAGTTTTCAGCAGTAAATTAGATTATTTGAATGCTGCCTTTTTCACTCCCCATGAGGCTGCCCTGCCTTTGGTGCTGTTATTACTATAGTGTATCAAAAGGATCACAATAGTGGTCCTCTGTCATTGTCAGCACATGTGTATCATTAGGCTATGCATTTGACATGTTCAGAGCTGTACCTATGCTAGCATGAATGAGAAGAGACAAAGAAAAATATCACATTTCCTCAGTGCTTCTCTTCAAAGACATTCATGTTTAATTGTGGATCTGCTCTTTCTGCCAGGTTGAGAAGGCATAACATATCACTTCGGCATATTTCTAAAGCACTGTGCATTGAATTTGCTTATGCTGGGTTCGCTTTTAGACAATACGGACAGAAATAACCAATAGTCATGTGAATGCACAAATGTTTGGCGTGCAATGATATTTCCTGACCACAGACCACAGTTGCTATTTAATTTGTCTGTATTTCTGTCCATTTGGACTTTCTTGCTGTTCGATTTAGAAAGCATGTAGAAGCTACAAGGGAAAACAAAAACAATTACAAAATCAGTGTTTTTAATTTCTAAAAATCGATAATCCATGAACCATCAAGGTATGAGTGTGCGGAAATGCTTATATTACTTTAAGTACTGGTAAGAAAATTTAAAAATCAGGACACAGGGCTGTCTAATATTTATAGAAGGTAAAGTATATAGAAGTACCAGATTAATCTCCCTCAAAATACCTCTTTCATTCGATAACAGATAGAGAAGAGGCAGATTGAGCTGACCACCAGACAGTGGACAGTTTTCCCTGAAAGTTATTCTCACACAAAGAGCATTTGCTGAGTCAGTCGCTTATCTATCTGAACCCATACAGACACATTTGTAACAAGCTTAAGTAGAAGGGCTTGCACATACTGTGTATATGGCTAATCCATTTATTAAGGGTCTGCTGTCAAGAAGAAAATATGCTACTAAAGCATTAATGTTAGACATCAGCTCAACGCCAATTTCTTAAATGTCTCACTCTGTTGGTAAGCGTAACTGATATATATATATATATATATATATAGGGGATCAATACTTCCAATAGCCACATATATGTTACGGTAAATTTCTGAAAACAGTAACAGTATAAATTTACCACCTAGTTGGTAAATGTGGAAATGTGTATTTCCCACGGATAATCTGTGCATCTCCCAGTTGATCTGGACAGAAACGCATATTTGAACAGTGGTAGGTCAGGTGCACTTAGCACTCACACAGATCAGCTGCGCTAAACCGCACTGCTACAGAATTAGGGTCATTATGCAGAAAATAGTAATTCAAATTAACATAGTTACCCTAACCCTATCACACATTAGACTACGTCTACTAAACTGTTTGCGCCTTATCGCTTGTAGGCTGAATTTCCATATAGGCTACAGACCTATCTGATTAAATGCAAGTACTAACTCTGCAAGCTCCTTGTAATTGACTCTTGATGACTATGATATAGGGTGTTCATGACAAGCAGACTTTTATTATTCTGCACAAACCTTGACCAATTTAGCCAATGGTTTTCTGAGAATCTTCTGAATCTGAAGATTCTCAACAGAATTGTGAAAGTCTGCGACTTGTGAATGCACCCATAGAAAACACTAACATGAATTATTGTATGAATTAATGTAGTTTTTTTTTTCTTTTTCATATAATTCTGGATTCAAAATACATCTATACATAATGTACTAATGTAATAATGCTATGAATATTGGACATGCTGCAATAGTATTTTATTAAAATGTTACTTATATTCATAATTGTATAATTTGCACTAGTAAATAATTGTGTCCAAGCGAATCTTTTTGTTTATGAGTATGATATTTATGTTCAGTTTTGAATGTCAGTTGAAAGTAAGCATTATATGTGCATTCCTTACTTTACGGTACTTTTGTGTATATGTGAACCCGTGTATTCATGGCTGCTCACTGTATTCGTTTCAAGTACTTAACTTGGTTCAGATGCTACATTGTCACGAATGCCGTAATAATAATAATAATTTTCAAAAATCAGAAAAAACTATAGTAATGCATGCTGTGGCATAGTTTATAATATTGTATTATATATGATTGAATTATTCCCATTGTTTAAAGTCATTATAGTGAAGTAAAATGGTAAAAAATATTATTTAATTAATTTTACAAATCCCCCCCACCAGCCCTGCATCACTCCATAAACTTAAATTAATATCATGTATTGCGAATCACAAAGTGGAGTCCAGCATATTGTTTATAATTTCATATAGTCTACTACTCATACAGACACACTTGACCTGTTTTGCGCAGCGCAACAAATTCTGCCCGTTCACCCTTTAATTGTATGCAAGACACAAAATGGGGGGAGTGGCTGAAATTATGTGTGATTCTTGCTATATTCGTAGCTGTGTGCCGCGCAAAAAAACAGGTTTGCAACGAGCAAAATAACGCGTTGAAAAGGCTGGCGATAACTCCGTGGACAGCACTATTTCAGGGGACAGCAACATTCCAGCGCACAGTCAACAATGGGGCTGTCTGTTTTTATTTATGGTTGTATGTGTGCTGCACCAGAACAAGTTCCTAACAGTTATTTGTTTTGTTATTTGACAGAATGACAATACATACATACATGCATACATACATACAGTGAGGGAAAAAAGTATTTGATCCCCTGCTGATTTTGTACGTTTGCCCACTGACAAAGAAATGATCAGTCTATAATTTTAATGGTAGGTGTATTTTAACAGTGAGAGACAGAATAACAACAAACAAATCCAGAAAAACGCATTTCAAAAAAGTTATACATTGATTTGCATGTTAATGAGGGAAATAAGTATTTGACCCCTTCGACTTAGTACTTGGTGGCAAAACCCTTGTTGGCAATCACAGAGGTCAGACGTTTCTTGTAGTTGGCCACCAGGTTTGCACACATCTCAGGAGGGATTTTGTCCCACTCCTCTTTGCAGATCCTCTCCAAGTCATTAAGGTTGCGGGGCTGACGTTTGGCAACTCGAACCTTCAGCTCCCTCCACAGATTTTCTATGGGATTAAGATCTGGAGACTGGCTAGGCCACTCCAGGACCTTAATGTGCTTCTTCTTGAGCCACTCCTTTGTTGCCTTGGCTGTGTGTTTTGGGTCAATGTCATGCTGGAATACCCATCCACGACCCATTTTCAATGCCCTGGCTGAGGGAAGGAGGTTCTCACCCAAGATTTGACGGTACATGGCCCCGTCCATCGTCCCTTTAATGTGGTGCAGTTGTCCTGTCCCCTTAGCAGAAAAACACCCCCAAAGCATAATGTTTCCACCTCCATGTTTGACGGTGGGGATGGTGTTCTTGGGGTCATTCCTCCTCCTCCAAACATGGCGATTTTGAGTTGATGCCAAAGAGCTCGATTTTGGTCGCATCTGACCACAACACTTTCACCCAGTTCTCCTCTGAATCATTTAGATGTTGGCAAACTTCAAATGGACCTGTACATGTGCTTTCTTGAGCAGGGGGATCTTGTGGGCGCTGCACGATTTCAGTCCTTCATGGCGTAGTGTGTTACCAATTGTTTTCTTGGTGACTATGGTCCCAGCTGCCTTGAGATCATTAACAAGATCCTCCCGTGTAGTTCTGGGCTGATTCCTCACCTTTCTCATGATCATTGAAACTCCACGAGGTGAGATCTTGCATGGAGCCCCAGACCGAGGGAGACTCACAGTTATTTTGTGTTTCTTCCATTTGCGAATAATCGCACCAACTGTTGTCACCTTCTCACCAAGCTGCTTGGCGATGGTCTTGTAGCCCATTCCAGCCTTGTCTAGGTCTACAATCTTGTCCCTGACATCCTTGGACAGCTCTTTGGTCTTGGCCATGAAAAACACATTTCAAAAAAGTTATACATTGATTTGCATGTTAATGAGGGAAATAAGTATTTGATCCCCTATCAATCAGCAAGATTTCTGGCTCCCAGGTGTCTTTTAACAGGTAACAAGCTGCGATTAGGAGCACTCCCTTTAAGAGAGTGCTCCTAATCTCAGCTCGTTACCTGTATAAAAGACACCTGGGAGCCAGAAATCTTGCTGATTGATAGGGGATCAAATACTTATTTCCCTCATTAACATGCAAATCAATGTATAACTTTTTTGAAATGTGTTTTTCTGGATTTTTTTGTTGTTATTCTTTCTCTCACTGTTAAAATACACCTACCATTAAAATTATAGACTGATAATTTCTTTGTCAGTGGGCAAACGTACAAAATCAGCAGGGGATCAAATACTTTTTTCCTTCACTGCATCTCTAAATGAACAGGAAGTCATCTGAAGATATCTCAAAATGAAATTGAGATATCTGCAAATCATTTAGAGTTATCTTTAAAAAGCACCTTATTTAGATATCTCTAAATGGTTTGCAGATATCTCTAAATCATTTAAAGTTGTATTTAAATGATTTAGAGATATCTCAAAATATTAGAAGATATCTCAAATCCATTTAGAGATATCTCTAAATGATAATTTGGCTTGCCATACCGTGCTCACACACACAAGATCACTTATAGACAAGCTGAAGCAAAAATACAACTAAATGAATATGCTAAGCTAACTCAACCTTTTATTTGTTTATAATTTGACTCAAAATGAAAAGCGTTTCCACCTTTTAACTTCATTACTAGGACGTTAAGATGCTACATGGAATTAAAATGCTATCAATTTCTCATTCATAATCACAGTAAATAAATAAACATACATAAAACATCTTAAAATTAAACACTATTTATCCTTCCAATGTACACAGGGAATTGGATTGAAAAACAACAATATAATATGTCAATGTGAAGATCAAAGTCAGGGTGCTGCTGAACCAGTTCCAGTTATAACAAAGATTATCAAAACACTACATATACATAACAGAATAACAATTCAAAAGCTATACAAATGTGGTGCTGACAAAAAAGGAAAGGTTATCTCTCCTGAATACACAGTCTGACACAATATCTTTGTATGTTTCTGTGAACAGGATTCTAAAAAGGTCCATTAAAAATTGCTTTTGAAGAGCAAATGTCTATTTATTTTATTTATTTATGTTTCTCATTTTTAAAAGAAAATTATCATTTAAATGCAAATTCAAAGCCTTTTTTTGAAGTTGTGCCAAACATCTGTTTGGGTTTATTAAATGAAGAAATGGCAGTAGTTAATGTGAAGCCTTCTATCTCATATCAGCAATAACTCTTAATAATTGCTACAGTGTTTGAGGGCATGCATGCATTCATTGGGTAGAAGTCCTACAAAATTTGTAACATAAATTATTACCAGGGGCTCAATGATATACAGAGCCTACAACTATAACACAGTTATGTTCTGTTACAATGGATTTGCTTTCACAATTGTTTGTCTCAACAAAAAAGAGTCACTTTTGTGTGACTGTTTTGCTATTTCACACGCACTGCAATGTAACTATAGATGTCTCCAGAAACCTTTTCCCAAAAACTCATCTTACTTAAAATGACCAAGCTCTGTCAGTGAGCAATTGCTGAATATTAAACTATGACTTGTTGTGGTAAATTGTTGTTTTCTAACTAAGAACAAGAAAGAAAGAAAACTTCACTGCAAAATATGTTGCAATCTCCTTTCTAAAGTCAGCTATATTCAGTAGTGAGTATTGCATACTGTGGAACTCATTGTGGTGTTACTAGTTGATTCAAGTTGTTCTGATATTATGAATGATAAGTTGTGTTAATTAGCTAAAGAAGGACATTCTGATGCAGACCATTTTGCTGATTAATGCTGCAGAAAGACTGTAAAATATCCCAAATTACGTATCATCAACATTTAATGTACAACATCATTCAGTCCATTTTTGGATTATTTAGCTATGGTTCCTGTGTTCAATTTGAAAATGTTCAAGACATCTGTGCTTGCAGTGAATTCAGAATGAAAATGTCAGTGACCTCATAGCTTTGGGTAAATGTCTACTAATCATTAAAGGGATACTTCAGTATTTTCACATTTTAGTCTGATTGCTTACTCACCCAGAGTCATACAACCTTTTTTAATTCTGTTTGTCCAGTTTGAAGAATTTAGATTTTTTTTTAGTTAGCAAAGCACAATTGCGGGGAGCTAATGGTCGCAAAACGCTGACTCTAAAAAGCCGGCTAATAGACCTTTTAAATACTTAGAAGTTTGACCATTTGTTATTTGTGGTCTTACCATACTATAAAAAGTAAAGAAATAGTTCAATACATTTGTTCTTTTACTGGAAACCGTTAGAAATGTGTTTCCAGATACTTATTTGACCACTTTCGGTTCTGCCTGCATTCTCTGTGTTTTCATTCACGCACAGCAAGCATATCCTTGTGCCTGCCGCAGCGGTTGAAATATGTAATTCGGCGACATAGTTCCTGAAGAAAAATGTTTACACATATTTATCAAAATACTAGTGATTGTGTTTAGAATTGTAGAGAATACTTAATGTACAAATGTGCTCCACCCAGCTTTTAAGTATGTATTTGTTATAACTGTAACTGGTTCAGCAGCACCCTAACTTTGATCTTCACATTGACATATTATTTGTATAACACTAGATTTTTTTCTGTCTTTTTCATTTAACAGAGGTCAGGACAATCTAATTGCCTGGCACTGCAGAGGTGAAGATATCTACATGTGCTGAATGGAATATTTTATATTTGGGTATAAGTCACAGACTGTGACTGGAATACACTCTGGGGTGGTCTAGGGGGTGGCCGGGGGTGGCCACGGCCCCCACTGAAACCTGATTGGCCACCCCATTAGTCATTAGTCAAGTGATCAAACCAAAAAGGTGGGACCAGCAACACTTGTGGAAGAGCTGATCAGTGCGTCTGAGAGTGAGAAGTGGGTGAAATATCTGAGAGTGGATTATTTAGTATAAAAAGTACTCCTAACTCAACCAATATTTAGGAGACCTCACGAGGTCCCTTAAACTAGTTAGGAGTTGGGAGACGGCAGCAATAAGAAGACGACATCAGCGCACTTTCTATGAAAGGAAAGATGTAACAGGGGTGTGATGATGAAGAGTTATACGTTATACGATATAGATTGGACAGAAACTGAATATTGTCAGAAATGCGGCACTGTTAGCAGAGATAAAGGTGGTGACAATGTTGCGGTGTCTGGCCACAGCTAGGGAAATACAGCAATGTAGCAGTGATGATTTGGGACCATCATCACAACCTGCAATAAGCAGAATTTTCCTGAGACCGTTTGACAGTTAATTGATTTCCCCTCCACTGTGCGGCAAATATCCCCAAGACAAGTCGCATTCATCATCAATAGGCTAACCTATACCTATCTATTAGATCTATTAGCTGGCTTTTGAGAGTCAGCATTTTGCGACCATTAGCTCCCAGCCATTGTGCTTTGCTAACAAACAAAAAAAAAAGAAATTCTTCAAACTGGATGCACAGAATTAAAAAAGATTTCCAAGGATTCATATGACTCTGGGTAAGTAAGCAATCAGGCTAAAATGCCAAAGTACCGAATTATCCCTTTAAGAGCATACCTGTACATGGAACAACTAGCAAGCACTCAAGTAACATTAATGACATGGATAAAACATAAGACTATATCCTGATTATTCTGTCTTCAGATTCCTTTTTTCTCCTGTGCTGCAGTTCATAAATGTGCATAAAAGGGGAAATGACCAAAGTTGCCTCATTCTTGTCAGTCTGATCTTTCAGCCAACACTCTTGTCGTTACAATTCCTGAAGTAAAGAATGGATGCAAGGAAACAGTGTCAGCCTTAATAAGACCAAACAGTTATGAATCCTAGTGGAATTTGGCATGTTGCCAAGCAATAACAAAACAATTCTTATTAAATTAAAGTCTATCTTTTAACATTTTTACCCTTCATGTTTTATTAGGTTTTGTGTCTCTGCCAAGATGTCTAATGAATGTGATACCATTTTCTTCCCTCTAAAAGCCTGGAATTCGCATAATTCGCCTCATGTCTTTGGAAACAGTTTATAGTTAATTGATTTGAAGAGGGCAATAACTTATGCTTCTCAACAACTTAAACTTATTAAACATCTTCCACCACAACTTGTTAAGACTCCAAACAAGACTTGAAAATTGCCCTCCCTCTTTCTTATACATATATGTACATACATGCATAAATATATAATTTCACAATTAAATATATGCAGAAAACATTTAGTTTTTTTTCTCCTGGATAATACCCCACTAACGTTATTAATGCTCAATTTATTCCAATTACATAAATCCTCCACACTCGGATGGAAGCCAAGAGGAAAATTAATGTCTTAGAGAATACCAAAGATTTCTCTTGGCTTTTATGAAGATGATGCATCACAACGACAAGGCAGTAATTAACCACAGCCGCCACCCTTTCACCCCCCAGAGTGTTCTAATTAGCATAAACTAAGAGAGATGTGTACCGATTTCCCTCATTAACTGCCTTCCCTGTTGGCTTTGTAATTAGGATCAGATTGTCACCCAGTGTTCCTCTTTGACTGCATGGGCCTGGTTTCCAAGCTTTTGTGTCTTAGCACTCATGTTCATAAAATGAGGATTAGGAATATCATGTTTAGTTATTTCACAAACTCACATCTAGTGAGACTAGTGTGTGTGTTTATCTCTACAGGGAAAAGGTAATATTTTGCAATTTTTGCAAGTCATCAATCCTTAAAATCAATCGAGTATAATTGTGACTGCATTCCTTGGCCTGTTTGTTGTTTCATTTTTCTTTGTTTCTAGTACTAAAGTACCAGCTTCTTTCCCTGGACAAGTTATGACAATCTGATACACAAGGATGTGTTGATTGATTGTTTGTTTGCTTGCTTTTATACTGATTCCTTTCAGATACTGTCAAAGGAAACTAGAATGTGTCAAGACCAAACCAAAGCACAGTCAAGAAAATTTTAACATAATTTAACTATTATGTATTAATAAATATGTTTATACATTTTTCATATTGTGTCCTACATCAGTGTGTCTACAATATAATTGGCTGGGGCTAATTGCATAAGAGCTCTTCAATCATATTTAATCCACTTTTGCTGTCAGTGGATAAAGTGCTATTCTCACAACTGTTTGTGTTTAGATTAGTGAAGATGATCAATTCATGGAAACACTATGGAGTGTAAAATTAGGCATGTTGCTCAGAGCTTTCAATCACAATTTATGCACATAGAATGAATATTCATATGTGAACTTTTTCAGTCAGACAGAGAAATGCCAGGTATAAAGCAAAACTTTACAAACCTTTTACAAATTGTACTGAGATGTGATGTGATATGTTCACACGACTGGGAAAATGTCAAGATTGGCTGCTGCGAACATTGCCAATGAAGGTTATACAGGCTACCTGACGGACATGAATAAATTGCAATTGGCTCTTCTCCTGCTATATAAAGATCAGGAATATACAGACACTAATCAAGTACTTGTGCCAGAATGAGGCAAATCAACCCAGCGTGATTTCCCTTTCTGATCCTCAAGGACCATGGATGCCAATTTTGTATGTACTTAGGGTTTCCAGCTAAGATGAATGACGCTGAGATGTAACGCTCCTGATTAAAGAGTCCCTGGCCATACTGTACCAGCTAATGTCCTGGTTAAGAGCCAGGCATCACATAACATTGCAAAGGTGTGGGGTTTAAAGAGGTTTACTTCTTGTAGCCGTACTACGCCACTGAAGGCAGCACCTTCAAATAAGGTTCCTTATTTGGCACTGGGATAGTAGGCAAGAGAGGATCAGGTAGATCAGTCTTTGTTTAATTAAACTTCAGGGGGATACCATTGGGAAATGGAAGTAAAATGGATAGAAATATAAAATAATAAAAACACTACAAGAAATACTCCTAATGTGTTTTAGACTCCTAGAGTCCCTGAAGCACCCTGTAATAGGGCTAGCAGCTGTAAGAGTAGTGTAACCTCAGCCCAATCCTGCTTAACCTTGTTATACAGGCACTTCAGCTACAATATGCTTTTAGCCTATAGACATGTACAGATGTTGGTGAGCAGTGTAGTACCCCTCACTACAGGCAGGGTGCTAGAGAGCAATAGAATATAGTGTAGCTCAGGGGTAGTCAATTATTTTTTGGGTTCAAATTTCTTGATCAAGGTATAGTCAAGGTCCAGAGGGGGGAGTGGGGTGGAAGCGGCGCTTTTTTTTTTTTTTGCCTAGGGTGGCAGAACGTCCAGGGCCGGCCCTGGTCGCGTCACATATGTCCCGCCTCTTAAAGGCAATGATCTAATCACATGCATCATCAGGGTTGAGAGGGTTACTTTTAAAAAGTATTCCATTACAGAATACTGATTACCTTGTTTTGAAAATAATCTGTAACATAACCCATAACAAGTTAGTAATGTAATTAGAATAGTTTTAGATTACTTTTGGAATATTTTTTTATCCTTTATTAAAAACAAAAAAGCAGATAAGTTCAAGAACTGAAACAAAATTTAGTACACATTCTAATATGGATGACTGAGATTTGCATCAGTTTATATTACTCTGAATTTTGTAGTAGTGTATGCATTTTTAAACAAGTGAAACTGCGTTTTGATACCCTTTACATTTTTACAAACCGACATAAATCAGATATCAATAATGTGTTAATGTCAAAGAAGGTGTATCAAGTTCACCGTCATTTTAATGCAGGGTTGGTTTCAGTTTTCTGCTAATCACTGATATTGTGAAACGCATTTTCTTGAAAATGTAAATTGGTATCTTCTTTGTCAATTGTAAGTACGTTAAATGCTAAGACTACAGTTTATTTTGTTCTATCTGTGAAGATACATGGATCAAGCAACTTGCTATAATAAAGGGGATTTAATGCATTTCATTGTTTTATCCATGAGAAATGCAGTCACCGGTTTCAAGAGGCACCGAAAACACAGATTATTTTGTTTTGACTATAAACACATTGTATGTTGCTATTTTGGTATTATATTAAGAATTTCCTTGTGAACCAGCTGGGATCACAGTAACTATTTGTAATTTATGTGGATTTATCTTAAATTTAGATAGGATAATTTATTACTGCAAATGCCTGTGCTGCCATTTTGCTTATTATTATTCATTCATACAAATATTTAATTATTAAATGGTATTTATTATCATCTGTATTAAAATATGTATTTTCTACATGCATTTTGACATTTTGTAGCTGCAAGTTATTCTTATGTATTTATTTTACCGTAATTATCACCTCATATAAACTGCTGTGTATTGTGATCTGAAACTACCAATTAGCAGCTTTCACAGACACTGCTACCTGACAATCCTCTATTCTGATTGGCCAGGACTGGATATGGAAGAATCCAATAACCAAGACCCAATTTCCACTCTTGTGAGTCGCGAAAGTACAGTTTGTTTTTAATGTGTGTAAGTATAGAAAAAGTCGTTTCACAGAGATAGGTCGATGCAAAAGTTACTCTCTTAAAGGGAGTGCTCCTAATCTCAGCTCGTTACCTGTATAAAAGACACCTGTCCACAGAAGCTATCAATCAATCAGATTCCAAACTCTCCACCATGGCCAAGACCAAAGAGCTGTCCAAGGATGTCAGGGACAAGACTGTAGACCTACACAAGGCTGGAATGGGCTACAAGACCATCGCCAAGCAGCTTGGTGAAAAGGTGGCAACCGTTGGTGCGATTATTCGCAAATGGAAGAAACACAAAATAACTGTCAGTCTCCCTCGGTCTGGGTTTCCATGCAAGATCTCACCTCGTGGAGTTTCAATGATCATGAGAACGGTGAGGAATCAGCCCAGAACTACATGGGAGGATCTTGTTAATGATCTAAAGGCAGCTGGGACCATAGTCACCAAGAAAACAATTGGTAACACACTATGCCGTGAAGGACTGAAATCCTGCAGCGCCCGCAAGGTCCCCCTGCTCAAGAAAGCACATGTACAGGCCCGTCTGAAGTTTGCCAACATCTGAATGATTCAGAGGAGAACTGGGTGAAAGTGTTGTGGTCAGATAAGACCAAAATCGAGCTCTTTGGCATCAACTCAACTCGCCGTGTTTGGAGGAGGAGGAATGACCCCAAGAACACCATCCCCACTGTCAAACATGGAGGTAGAAACATTATGCTTTGGGGGTGTTTTTCTGCTAAGGGGACAGGACAACTGCACCGCATTAAAGGGACGATGGACGGGGCCATGTACCATCAACTCTTGGGTGAGAACCTCCTTCCCTCAGCCAGGGCATTGAAAATGGGTCGTGGATGAGTATTCAAGCATGACAATGACCCAAAACACACAGCCAAGGCAACAAAGCAGTGGCTCAAGAAGAAGCACATTAAGGTCCTGGAGTGGCCTAGCCAGTCTCCAGACCTTAATCCCATAGAAAATCTGTGGAGGGAGCTGAAGGTTCGAGTTGCCAAACGTCAGCCTCGAAACCTTAATGACTTGGAGAGGATCTGCAAAGAGGAGTGGGACAAAATCCCTCCTGCAAACCTGTTGGCCAACTACAAGAAACGTCTGACCTCTGTGATTGCCAACAAGGGTTTTGCCACCAAGTACTAAGTCGAAGGGGTCAAATACTTATTTCCCTCATTAACATGCAAATCAATTTATAACTTTTTTGAAATGCATTTTTCTGGATTTGTTTGTTGTTATTCTGTCTCTCACTGTTAAAATACACCTACCATTACAATTATAGACTGATAATTTCTTTGTCAGTGGGCAAACGTACAAAATCAGCAGGGGATCAAATACTTTTTTCCCTCACTGTATCAGTTTATCCAATGTGATTTCAGCAGTGCGGCAATCAACAGTTGTCAGATGCCCTCGGGATTTCTTGTGTCTCGTCTTGACTTTTTATCCGTTCAGCTGTTTCCCCCAGGGGGGTGCGCCCCACAGTTTGGGAACCTCTGCCATACAGTATACTACAGCATAAACAACATCACCCACACAAATGTATACATTGACCTTTTCCCACAGGATTCCAAACCACAAATTTAGGAAAAAGACAGCAACACATAATCAACCACCTTCCGACCCAACCCTTTTTCACTTAAGCTTGCTCTCTTGGCCAAATTTAAAACATCTTTTAAAATCTTGTTCTGTTGAAATCATTTTGATTTCTTTAGGTAATCTGTTCCAGACTGCAGCACCAATGTTTTTAAAAGTATCCCTACCATACTTAAACCGTGTGGTTGTTAGGTTAGCCAACCTAGCCCTTGTATTACGGTCATGTATATCTCTGATAAAATTAAAATTCTCAAAAAAGTAGACTGGACCTAGAAACAATAATGAGATTTAATATGGAGACCCTTTGTTCAACCCATAAACCAATTCAACTGATTAAAAATGGTTATTATCATGATGAGTCCTGGGATGAACCTTCAATATGATTCTAACCAATTTTTTTATTTTTTTATGTTTTAATTTGTATCGCAAGGCTTTTGCTATTATACCAAGAGGAACAGGCATAGTTATAATGGCACTGTATTATTGCTGTTGCCAATATCCTCATGGTATTCAAAATCAAGAAATGTTTAAATTCTAGCCAAAAACTTATTCCTTGGATTAACTTTGCTTAACACCTTCAGGGGCCATACTGTCTCCAGACATGCTGGTCTAATATACAACCCAAATAGTTCACTGAAGACTTCCATTGCACTTCACAGTATAAAATAACTTCAGTCTTACCCAAATTAAGGGACAATTTATTATCTGACAGCAATTTACTAATACACGAAAGTTCCATTCACAAAGGTTGGTCAATCGTTTTCTGATCTCTATGAGAAACCAATAATGCAGCATCATCTGCGTACAAGAATATTGGACATGAACAGACAGAACTTATATCATTAATATATAAGAACATAAGAACATAAGAAAGTTTACAAAAGAGAGGAGGCCATTTGACCCATCATGCTCGTTTGGTGTCCATTAATAACTGAGTGATCCAAGGATCCTATCCAGTCTGACTTTAAATGTTCCCAAATTTTCAACTTCTACCACATCGATGGGGAGTTTGTTCCAGATTGCGCCAGATTTTGAAGACTTGAATCAAGTCCCCACGTAGTCTCCTCTGTTCCAGGGTGAAAAGGTTCAGTTCCCTCAGTCTCTCAGTAGGACATTCCCTTCAGACCTGGAATTTCTGTTACCTGCATGTATTACCTTGCACTTGTCCACATTGAATTTCATCTGCCAGGTGTCGGCCCACAACTGAATATTATCTAAGTCCCTTTGAATAGCCTGTGCTGCCAAGATTATATCTGCTGAGCCAGCTATTTCAGTATCATCTGCAAATTTGACAAGTTTGCTAACTATCCCAGAGTCTAGATCATTAATATAGATTAGAAAAGCAAAGGCCCTAGTACTGATCCCTGTGGAACTCCACTAACAACCTCACTCCCGTTAGAAGCAACTCCTCTAATCGACACCCTCTGTTTCCTATACATCAACCAGTTCATAATCCATCTACTTACATTACCCTGAATGCCTACAGCTTCCAATGTGAGGATCAGTCTTCGGTGTGGAACCTTATCAAAAGTTTTTTGTAAATCTAAGTATATCATATCATATCATATGCTTTCACGTGATCTATAGCTGCAGTTGCATGTTCAAAAAACTCAAATAAATTAGTAAGACATGATCTGCCTCATCTAAACCCATGTTGACTATCTCCAAGAATATGGTTTTCATTAAGATGCTCCTCTATTTTCTCTCTAATCATTTTTTCCAACATTTTACAGGTGATGCAGGTGGGACTGATCGGTCTGTAATTTCCTGGCTCAGTTTTGTCCCCTTTCTTGTGGATTGGTATGACATTTGCCATCTTTCAGTCAGTTGGCACATCCCCTGTTCTAAATGTCATTTGGAATATTTGAGTTAGCGGCCTATAAATAATTTCCCTAATTTCTTTTAGTACTGTTGGAAATATACCATCTGGCCCAGGTGATTTGTTTGATTTTAATTCTGCTAGTCCCTTTATTACCTCCTCCTCATTTACCCTGATCTCTCTTAGGATTTGACTGGACTGGTTGTTAACCTGTGGCATGTTATCTGTTTTTAATTTTGTAAAAACCTCTGTGAAATACTAATTTAGAACATTTGCCACATCTTGTTCGTTTTCCAAGATACTTCCATTTTTGCCCTTTATCTGTTTCACTTCCTCCTTTACTGACCTCTTGCTGTTGTAATATTGAAAAAAGCTCTTTGCATTAGTTTTAGCTATGTTTCTTTCTATTTCCCTCTTTGCTTTCCTGATCCCTTTCTCAAGATCTCTGCAGCTCAACATATTCTTTGTATTTTATTTTCATCTCCATCCCTTTTGTATGCGCTATACAACATTTTCTTTCTCTTGATATGGCCAATGTTTTTGGTCCTCAATTTGCTGAGTTTTGGTACAATTTTCTCCTGAGCCTCAAGTAGTATATTCTTAAAATATAACCTTCCATTTTCAACTGATATAACTTCATTAGCTTCCACTTTAGAAAATAAGTACTTCTCCTGTTATCCCTTTATTACAAACAATAAATCAAATACAAAATTTACACTTGAGTAACTGTGTTAAAACATGGTACCATTAATATTATTATTATTATTAGTAGTAGTAGTAGTAGTAGTAGTAGTAGTAGTAGTAGTAGTAGTAGTAGTAGTAGTAGTAGTAGTAGCAGCGGTGTAGTAAAGGGGTGAAAGGTGGAGACGATTCAGGGGGCCCTGGATGTCTTGTCGGTGGGGCCCATGCAGCAGGGACGTGCCTATTTGTCGCGATTGCCCCTCCCCCTATCCATGCCGCGATCTGTAACTTGGAACTTGGACCATACCTCAGCAGCAATCCTCCCCCCGCACCACACTTCGCCAGCACTTTTTTGCATGGGGCCCTGAATTCCTGGCAATGCCCCTGAGTAGTACTAGTAGAAGCATTATTGTTGTTGTTGTTGTTGTTGTTGTTGTTGTTGTCGTCTTTATCCAAGGTGACTTATGTGAGGTGTACTTATTTATGCATACAACGAGTAATACTTGAGTTCAATTAATAAAAGTTCAAAGCCACACAATAAATGCATTAAGTGTTATTGTAGGAATGCAGGGGGTGCATCAGTATATTGGCACAGGGAAGAATTGCATTGCACTGACAATAAGTGTCATAGTGACCCACTTTAGGACAAAGATCACCACTGAATTAATCTCAAGCAAACATCTTTTTATCCATGCATAGCAGAATACCATCAATAAAGACTAAGAGACAAGCACAGATGTAGTTCAGAAAATATTAACTAAATTGAGTAATCTCAAAAGTCTCAGTTTCAACCAAGCACACATACCATATTTGTATTGTAAACTATTTTGAACTCCACTCAAATATTCTTTACTGGGTGTGTTGGTTCTAACAGCTGGTATCGGCACAAAATCATTCACAAATAATTTCAGTTGCTTTTTCAGATCTTCTGGCTGTAGCCAGTGGAGAAAACTGCAGTTGTGCAGTAACTTTACTTTTTGCATTGTAAACCAGCATTTTGGTAGTAAACAAACAAACTTGTAGTACATTATCACTTTAATCACCGTGTTTACTATCTGGGAGACCACAAAACTATATTACCTATACATTTTTACTTTTTAGTCCCTTCTGCTTTATCATTTGTTGTTTTTAAAGTCCAGTCAGTAGAAGGAATAAGAGTAATCGCTTTGATGTGTAAAGCTGTGAAAACGTATAACTTAAGATTATGACCTTGAGGGAAGAAGGAACAGTTCCTTCAACTCAGCCATTCAGCCAGCTGGATGCCTGCGGATGTTTGTGAGCATCAGAGATACTGAGTAAACCAGAATTATTTTGTTTCTGGCAAGAACTGTTCTAAGGTGATCCGTGTGATGAATTGCTTGAAGGCTGGGTCTAATGGCCGTTCAAAAGTAAAAGGTGCAAAATGATACAGTGGTCTGATTTGCTACTCTTCTTTTTTACCTCTGGGACCTGACTAAAATCCATAACACAGTTACCGAAAATGAGTCACCAACAGCTACACAGTCTACACAGTGAACCAAGTCATTTCCCTAGTGAACTTTCTTAAATTGGTGCTAATGTGTCCTGGCCGCTATGGTTTCCCAGTGGACTCCTTGGCTTAATAGCAAAAGCAGCACACTCCTGACCCGAATACATTAATTAAGGGTGTTTTTTGCTGTGAGTGTGATTAACAAAAGAAAGCTTTGTCTGCTAATGTTTTATTTCACGTCTACTGAGTGGAATCCAGCTTCAGATGGACTTTTTGACGTTTTTTTTTTCTTTTTACTCTGTTACCTGTAACTGACATTTAAAATCTTATCCTCAACAATATTCCTCAATCCTTCCTTCAGACATTTTATACATTGCAACTGTTTTTCTTGAAATATTGTTTATTATATCTTACAATCCTGGACAAAAGCATGCACCTCCTTTGGAAATAATGAAGTATCCTTATCAAAAACGTCCCTCACTGTGAAATGTTTTTTAATTTAATACTTGCTTTATATACCAAGCACTTAATTTTATATTATCCAGACCCCCCCCCCCCCCCCATTTTCAATGCTTTGCACAAAATAATGCATTAGGGAAAATATCACTTTATAATTACTTTGAATGTTTATCAGTTAATTATGACAGTCACATATCAAAATGCAGTGAACTACCAACTATCTATGCTTTTCACCCTCTGATGTACAGTGAGGGAAAAAAGTATTTGATCCCCTGCTGATTTTGTACGTTTGCCCACTGACAAAGAAATGATCAGTCTATAATTTTAATGGTATGTGTATTTTAACAGTGAGAGACAGAATAACAACAAAAAAATCCAGAAAAATGCATTTCAAAAAAGTTATAAATTGATTTGCATGTTAATGAGGGAAATAAGTATTTGATCCCCTATCAATCAGCAAGATTTCTGGCTCCCAGGTGTCTTTTATACAGGTAACGAGCTGAGATTAGGAGCACTCCCTTTAAGAGAGTGCTCCTAATCTCAGCTCGTTACCTGTATAAAAGACACCTGTCCACAGAAGCAATCAATCAATCAGATTCCAAACTCTCCACCATGGCCAAGACCAAAGAGCTGTCCAAGGATGTCAGGGACAAGATTGTAGACCTACACAAGGCTGGAATGGGCTACAAGACCATCGGCAAGCAGCTTGGTGAGAAGATGACAACAGTTGGTGCGATTATTCGCAAAGGGAAGAAACACGAAATAACTGTCAGTCTCCCTCGGTCTGGGGCTCCATGCAAGATCTCACCTCATGGAGTTTCAATGATCATGAGAACGGCGAGGAATCAGCCCAGAACTACACGGGAGGATCTTGTTAATGATCTCAAGGCAGCTGGGACCATAGTCACCAAGAAAACAATTGGTAACACACTATGCCGTGAAGGACTGAAATCCTGCAGCGCCCGCAAGGTCCCCCTGCTCAAGAAAGCACATGTACAGGCCCGTCTGAAGTTTGCCAATGAACATCTGAATGATTCAGAGGAGAACTGGGTGAAAGTGTTGTGGTCAGATGAGACCAAAATCGAGCTCTTTGGCATCAACTCAACTCGCCGTGTTTGGAGGAGGAGGAATGACCCCAAGAACACCATCCCCACCGTCAAACATGGAGGTGGAAACATTATGCTTTGGGGGTGTTTTTCTGCTAAGGGGACAGGACAACTGCACCGCATCAAAGGGACGATGGACCGGGCCATGTACCATCAAATCTTGGGTGAGAACCTCCTTCCCTCAGCCAGGGCATTGAAAATGGGTCATGGATGGGTATTCCAGCATGACAATGACCCAAAACACACAGCCAAGGCAACAAAGGAGTGGCTCAAGAAGAAGCACATTAAGGTCCTGGAGTGGCCTAGCCAGTCTCCAGACCATAATCACATAGAAAATCTGTGGAGGGAGCTGAAGGTTCGAGTTGCCAAACGTCAGCCTTAATGACTTGGAGAGGATCTGCAAAGAGGAGTGGGACAAAATCCCTCCTGAGATGTGTGCAAACCTGGTGGCCAACTACAAGAAACGTCTGACCTCTGCGATTGCCAACAAGGGTTTTGCCACCAAGTACTAAGTCGAAGGGGTCAAATACTTATTTTCCTCATTAACATGCAAATCAATTTATAACTTTTTTGAAATTTGTTTTTCTGGATTTTTTTGTTGTTATTCTGTCTCTCACTGTTAAAATACATCTACCATTAAAATTATAGACTGATTATTTCTTTGTCAGTGGGCAAACGTACAAAATCAGCAGGGGATCAAATAATTTTTTCCCTCACTGTACATCTACATATATATTGAGGCATGGAATTTGTAATATAATTTCTAACAAGATAATTTTGCCTTTCTTTCAAATAGGTGAATAATGTTTTCCCATAATTATAATGAATAACAATATGGTGATTTGAATATTATTTTATATGATATATGATATAATTTATCATTCATATTTTGTGGAAATCAGAACACTTTTGTCCACAATTCTGACTTAATGATTCCAATGGAGTTAGTTAACAGCCACTCCCAAGTCTAAAAATGAACCAGCAACTCTGTTCCCTTGAAGTTATTGTATATCACTTGTTTCTCTGAGGCAGCCAACCAATCAGGAACCATATGCTTCCAAATTTCAAACTGATCAACCCATTAGACTCAATGCAGACAGATTCCAATTATACCTAGGAGCCGTCCCATTGTGTGGATCTCAGCCTGTCACAGTTACTAAGAATATATATTGACAACAGCTTCCTATTGTCAGCAATACAGGGAAAAGTCATCCATCCACATGTTATTAATCTGTGTGTCAGGATTCTTTACAGTATATCCACTTCATTGCTTCCCTCTTTGTTAGAAGTCTTTCAGGAATGTATGTAATTCTCCATGGGTTTCACTTAATTCATGCACACTTCGAACTTATGTAAGTTTCTTGTCTTCAGTTTGAGTGAACGCTCTGTAGTGCTGTAGTTGTGTTGAAGAGAGGACCTGACTTTTCCACTGAATGATTTTCCTATTTATGGTCAAGTACAGCAAATAACTTACTATCAACATTTCAGTCGGTCTATTAGTTTAAGAAAAGCAACACATTTGATTTTCCTTTTAAACCCCTAAAGGCCGCGATACACTATGACATTTCCATGAAATCCGATTTCATGGACTCCGATTGAGTGCATTTGCTCGCTTTCATCGAGTGAAATCAGATGAAATTGTTTGCTTCTATAAATATATTTATTTTAACATGATTCATTGTTGTTGTGTTACGTTCGTATTCATGATAAAGAGCGCTCATACTTTAATATATATGTGTGTGTGTGTGTGTGTGTGTGTGTGTGTGTATGTGTTATGGTAATTAAATGTATGGTTTGTATTATTTGATACTGTACCCAAAACGGAGATATCAATTATCAAAAAAATAAAATAAACAGGGTTCAGTTGCAAGACGTGAACAAAGACTAACGAGGCTAACTTACCATTATACAAAATAATATTTATGAATCCAAATGTATAAAAATGTTCATGTAATTGCTGGGCAAATATTAAAAATAAATATTGTAACATCAAAACACTAGTTGCGTAGTGTGTGCCCTATCCAGCCCCATCTTCTCCTTCTGGTTTCTTCCTCTGCTCTGAGTTGACGGGTCCTCTCCCAGAGGTTGATGCTGTTGATGGTGTCTCGACAGCGGATCTGGAGAATCCTTCTGAGGCAGCTGTTTAGGAAGGTCTGGACCTTCCTGGTGGTTGTATTGGTTGTCCTCCAGGTTTCAGCTTCATACAGTAGAACTGATGTCACGTTGGAGTTGAACAGTCGAATCTTTATTGCCAAAGACAGTTCTCTGGATCTCCATATGTTCTTGAGCTGTAAGAAGGCTGCTCTTGCTTTGCCAATCCTTGCTTTGACATCTGTGTCTGTACAGCCCTGCAGGTCGATGATGCTGCCTAGGTAGGTGAAGGACTGCACTTCTTCCAGGGGACTTCCATTCAGTGTTACCGGGTTGTCGCTGATGGAGTTGATCTTTTCCTTGTGGATGTTGAGGCCAACCTGTGATGACGTGGCTGCCACTACGCTGGTCTTCTCTTGCATCTGCTGCTTGCTATGCAAAAGGAGTGCAAGGTTGTCCAGGTCATCAAGCTGGGTCTACAACGTCCACTGGATTCCATTCCTGCGCTCGTAAGTGGATATCTTCATAATCCAATGGAGGAGAAAGAGAAAGGGTGACAACAAGCATCCTTGTCTGACTCCGGTTCCCACCAGTGTACTCCGTCGTATGAGTTCTTGATCAGGTTGACAACCTTTGCTGGGATGTCGTAGTGCCGAAGGAGCTTCTAGAGGGTCTCTTGATCCACGCTATTGAACACCTTCTCATAGTCAACAAAGTTGATTTACAACGAGGAGTTCTACTCCACAGACTGCTCGACTATGATGCGGAGCGTTGCTATCTTGACCGTGCATGATCTGTTCTGCCAGAAGCCTGCCTGCTCATTTCTTAGCTGTGGATCGACGGCATCCTTCATTCTCTTTTAGAGGACTCGGTTGAAGACCTTCCCTGGCACTGACAGGAGTGTGATTCCTCTGTAGTTGGCACAGTTGCTGAGGTCACCTTCCTTGGGGATTTTGATTTAATGCAGTGAAATATGAGATTTTTTCAGCGTAAGATAAAGGCTCAATGGCATAATTTTGTGATTAGAATCCTATTTGTAATCCTATATATGTTAAATATATGTGACTTATAATGTCTAAATGTGACTCTAATTGGACTCAGTTCTTCTGTGGATTTTCAATTACCTTTACAGGGTTAGGTTTTCCACATTATAGTGACTTTAATCATTCACAGACATATTGGTAGGAGACTGAAAATAATTAATGTCTAAAACTTTTGAGACCTTCCGTATTCCTCAGATTGATGAAGACAGGCTTTTATTAAACTGAATCTCATTAATTAGTGCCTAGATACTGTTGTTGCTGTCTTTATAGATACTAGTTATACCTTTTGTAAATGTAGTGGTTCTCTTTTGACAATTATATGAATTGTCTGTCAGCAATGGAAACAACATTGTAATATATCAGATTTCATTAGATTTCATTGGATTCACCCCTTCATTATATTTTCAATACACATTAACTTTTCCCTATTTAGGAAACAAAATATTAATCTATCAAGAAGATGCCAATGTTTTTGTTCTCTTTCTCTTTGCACTAATTGAAAATCTTGCTAAGCTGATTACACAATTACTTCAGGTCAGCATGCATGCTCTGTTTTACTTCACTGCTGAATTCATTTTGAATGCCTCACAAATTAAATGAACATGGACATTACAAACATCTACAATCAGCCTAAGATTGTTATTTGTGAAAATTTCAAACCATGAATATGTAAAATGTGGTTAAAAGATGTAATTTTAAATCTGTCAATTTTAACTAAAGGACAGTAGCAATAATTGACTATTCATGATAGCAATTTAATGTACTGTAATTAAGGCATTATGCACCAAATATGTTGTTCTCTTGATTAAATGAAGGCAACATTAATTCAGAAAGCCACAATTCCCTCAAACAGATGTATTTAATTTGAACAAATATTCCTTCCATTCTAATCAAACAATACAGTGCATGATGTGTTTTACCATGTTCTCTGCATTTTTAAATTATTCAACTACAATTTTGATGTACTTTTCTCAATATGAAATGATAAAAATATCCCAGATCGCTGTGTCATAAAGCAATGTCTTTAAATATAATCCCACATGTGCATAAATCCCAAAATACTGAACCAACCTTGGATTTGCACACCGTGGCAGTCTTCCAAAAAAAGCCATACATAAGACATACATAAAACATAAAAGGGCAGTTGCAGTAACACATTTTCCCCATATTTACAGAATGTGTTTAAATATGAGTGAATTATTGGGGATGTATTACAGATGTCCTCCAATGGAGAATCTTAAGAACATGTATTTATTTTAATATGGATGCATCATGATCATCCTATGAAGAATAAGCACACACAAAAACAATATTAAGAGTGTTTTAGATGATGGAACTGTGGAAGCTGTTTCTGCTGAGAGTTTATCACTGGTATTTTAAGTCGCTTACATAACCCACCCCCACACACATTTCTAAGTTTATATAACACTCTACAAAGGGAAAACACACTTTTTCTAATCATGTTTCCAGCACTGAATTCATGAATTTCTGTCAAGGCCAAAAAGGAACACAGAGAAACTGGTTGCACAGAACTGTCAATCATTTTAGTATCCTTAAGCTATACTACTCTAGTACAAGCTTAGAACGATGATCCTGCTGTACTCTTTGGACCTGATGCAAGTTTTGCCTCTATAAATTGAATGAAGAATGTCTCTTATGAAGGGAGAGAGAGATTTTGCTGTGTGCTGTTTAAATATGCAAGCCAGTAGCCCATTAAATTTAGTGCTAATAAAAACAAATCCACACAGCAAGGACGTATAGAGGGTATGCAGTACTAAGTGAAAGACTGCTAAACTTCACCATCCTTTCCTTAAAAACTCAGACTTTTTGATTTGCTTTGGTTAGCTTTTTGTATCTTGAATGGTTTACTGGTTCCTGCAAATAAATCCTAATTCAAGTAAATTATTGAATTTATAGGGTGGTTTGAGGGGGGAGCTGGGTCGGGGGATGGGGGAGTTATCTGCTAGACAGATTTCTCCATTGAAGAGTAATAAACTATGAGAGGCCGTTCAATTCAAAATTAACAGAAAAAATAAATCATATACCAAAATGGATATATCATATACCAGAAAAAATATAGCAGAAAAAAAAAAAAAATATATATATATATATATATATATATATATATATATATATATATATATATATATATATATATACCAAAGTCACGTGGTGTAGATGCTGGTTGGACATGCGCAGTGCGCGCAGCTGGTGAGAGACGAGAGCGGATCCTTCGCAGGTCACAGGCATGAGAGCCGAGTGACGGACACATCGATGCGGACACTCCTGCGCAGGCATTCATCACGATGAAGCCTAAATTAAAGTTACAGGTGTGCACTCTGAGGCTAGTGTATACGTTCCTCGCTATGTTTTATTGTATGCTGTACTTTATAATTAATAAGCTATGCTTTTATCATGTTGTTTTCAGAAGAAGGGTAATTATTACCCAAGGTGGCGGACTCAACGTCTCACTCGCAGCGAATTAAAGATGGATGATGGGAAATCGAGTGCATCAGTGTGTTCATTTCTGTGGAGCAGGGCCAGTCCCTGAGCCCTGATACTGACACGCCATTCAGTACACAGCAGCTGTGTCAGCGTCATTAATGCCATTATCAGTGTCCCTTCTACTGTGATCCCGTTAAACACAGGGATATGTATTCAAACAATGTAATAAAACAATCTGGACATAAGAAACAACATCCACACATCGGACCCGCAGCCCTGAGCTCCAGCTGCTCATACCCGCCGCGCAGAGGATTCATCCCACACTGGAGCCCCGCATCCATAGCTGGATATGATTGAATTATTGGCATCTCCAATTAATGTATTAATTCAGAAAAAGGCAACAAAATGTGTGAGTACATATTTATATAGTCTGCCTATATGTATATGTACTCTACACAGCTATAGCCACTATAGTTACTTCAATCTAGCCTACAGCTGTGTATACAGTTAACTACATTATATTAACTATATCACCCAGCAGTTTCAAGTGAAAACATCTTTGGGAAATCCGCTGCTGGGTGATATAGTTAATATAATTAAAAACAAAAAATAACATTAACATACTGTATATGCACAAATGGTGTGGAGACACTTAATTGACAGTTTGATGAAAACACGTATGTAAGGGCAGTACTGAGCCGTCATGAGTCTAGATTGGGTTCACTTCTCTTTATTAGCCCATATGTTCTGTCAAAGTGATGCTGCCTCCGTTTGTTATAAACTTGAACAGCATCACATTGGTATTTTTTCTGCTATATTTTTTCTGGTATATGATATATCCACTTTGGTATACGATTTTTTTTTCCTGCTATGTAAAATATCCACTTTGGTATATGATATATCCATTTTGATATATGATTTTTAATTTTTCTACTCTATGATAAATCCACTTAGGTATATGATTTTTTTTTTGTTCTACTATATGATATATCCACTTTGGTATATGATATATCCATTCTGGTATATTAATTATTTTTTCTGGTATATGATATATCCACCTTGGTATATGATATATCCATTTTGGTAAATGATTTATTTTTTCTGTTAATTTTGAATTGAACGGCCCCTCATAATAAACAGGTGATTTGTTTGTTCGGAGAAGCGAGGCTAGCATGGGCTCGGCAATAGAGAATAGCATAAAATTAATTGTAATTGTAATGACAAAACAAACTCTAATATGTAAATAACATGTTTAGAAGATATGAGTAACACTTTTCAGCTTGATAAAAATATGATTTTGTTCAAATTAGTTCTGAAAAGGAAGAATAAATTGATCTACTGCACATACTTTGATTGGAATAGCTTTTATAGGCTTTTAGTTCAAAGGCCATAACGAGTCACTTAGCTTAGCTTGTTCAGTTGGCATATACAGCTCATTACATTTAATTACTCCATCTCTACTACCTAGTAATGGTGGATATATCTTATCAATGAAATTGATTTTTACTTTAGTGTAATGAATCAATGGACATTTGTAGAGATCTGTCAATGTAAAGTAACTTCCAAAAAACAGCTTCAAGAGACTCATAAGTCCATCTCATGTTAACCTTCTGTCAGCTCACTCAGATAAGAAACACAAATTTTGGGAATTACAGAAAACTATCATATACCAACACCAGCTGCAAGCTGGACTGTTATCTTACAAAAGTGTAAAGCTGACAGAAAACATGGTTATTTTGTGTGAAGATGTGTGTGTGTGGGGAGAGGGGTGGTGGTTTTATTGAAGATATTGTGCTCATGGAGTGGCAAGACGCTAAAAGCACTGTACTCTAATAAAAAAAACTAATTTGAATATGAGGCCATGAACCAAACAATATTTTAAGATTTGGGGGGTTTGCACTATAAGCTGGATTTAATAATCAAGGTTGACAGTTTAAGTTTTCTATACTTTCCCCTTGAATTCCCCTTTGCTAAACAAACATATTAGTTACATCAACATCATTATGTCCTGCAAAGAATCTCAACATCAGTTATGAAATTCTAGTAATCCTCTGATTGCTTTGGAAAGACACCCCTGAGGCTAAATGGAGGGAAACCCATTCAAGAAATGATTGTCTATTTTGTCTGTGAACTATAAATCCCAAACTTTCACTAATCCTTGATTTTTGTGTTTATCACTTACTTCGACCGCAGCAAAGCAGTTGGAAGCAGGAATGGGTTTTCGCAAGAATTGTTATTGCTTTCGAAATGGGCCGTTGGTTTCAGCATCTCGATTACAATATGAATCTCTCCCGCACTCCTCTTCGCACAAATGCATTCCAGGGTTCATCACTCATAAGCCACAAGTAACGTGTTCTAATGCGTTGTGATGTATGAATATGGATATGAGTAAGGACCACTGCTGAAATTTCTGCCTCATAATTCCAGCCCACTAGCAGCTTATTTCCACAGAAAACAGCATTAATATCACAGGAGAACTGACTCCAATGCACATCACACCACTGTACTCTAGTGGGATTCAAAAATACAGAAAGTCAGGCACCCTCTGCTCAGGTGATATTTTGGATTCTGTCTCTGAAATGATGGCCCCCTCGCTCCCGTATCAGGTCCTGTAGACAGATGCTTTATGATCTGTTACACTTCTCTCTTTTTGCTGTGATGTACATTTTCACACTGTTGCCATGCCAACGGGCCTTTCCTGAATTGTTGTGTTCCTCCACTAAGATTGCGTGCTTCCTCGCAGTCTGACCGCCTTTAAAGCATTGATCCGTGTGCTGTCATATCCTTATGTGTGCTTTGTTCTGCTCAAGGGTTTGGTGAAATTGATGAAGGGTTTTCCTTGTATTTGCTTTTGCCACAACACACACATGCATATTCTGCAGAAATTAATGGAGAAAGAGATGCTCCAGTTAAAGAGCATAGTCCTCAAGTGTGGCAAGATGTTTATAAATAATAATAAATAAAGACCTGGAAAGCTGTTGTTTTCAATTTGAGAATATGCACCTACAGTACATACAGTACAGTAACAAGGAATAATGTATTGTATGCTATCATATATATATATATATATATATATATATATATATATATATATATATATATATAACATAAATAGCATAACATGTTTTTAAAGTCCTCATTTATAAAGGGTTAACCTAGTAATACAGCCCTAGTGTGGAGGCTGAGAATATCAGGAAGGCATAAAGCACTGTGCCCTCTTTGTAGAAGATGAGAAGGAATGCCACTGCAGTAGGGAAAGCCTGTTCAATTATATTCTCCAGCAAAACTGGTTGCCCTGGGAGATGGCAAGACAACTCTGTAGAATTGGTCCGCAGGAAATATGTAATGTGCCTTGGATCCAACTTATTCTCTGCAGCCAAGCTTCTGTTAAAAATACCGGGGAAGTGCAGTTTATATGGCCAGTAGCATATCTTGGGATGACAATCATATGATATTTAATTCTCTGTGATCTTTTGTCCTGTACCATAATGTATACATTCACAGTGAGCAACAAACTCCTGGGACATACTGGGTTTTTTATGTTTAAAAAAATATATAAATATACAAAATAAAATATATAGGTAGGCTGGGATTTTAGCTTGAATGTAGTCACATAGCAAACCATCCTGCATGCAAATCTGGGCACCTGTAGCATGTCTGTCAGCCCAAAATTCAGTCATCTGCTGTCAAAGCAAGCTATCCTGTGGAAACTCCAGAGACGAGACTTGATGGACTTTTTGGTCAAAGCTGCCAGCCCTCTTTGGGGACTTTTTGCAGCTGCTGCTGAAGTTAAATAAATCAGTATGCACACAACTCCAAATGTCAAGTCACACAATCAAAATCATTTGCATGCACGGCAGACATGTTTTTGTTGTCGCTGCTGTAGTGGATTCTGTAATGTGAAGATACACTTTGCAATATTTGTATTTGATTAGATATTTTCCTTTTGTTTCGAGTCAGTCAGTTTGAACTTTGCAAGATTGTATTTATCCTATAAGAAGGCCTTGGTGATGGCTGAATACTAATATGTTGATACTCCCTCCAGTTGCCCACTGTGCTTTCAAATTAAAATGGATTTTTGACACACCAGAAATAGGAACAATTGCAGCTGTCTCACAGACCAAGACAAGTGGATCACTCTCCTGGGTGCTCTTCTCAGGAGTGGGGATTTTGGTGACAATCCACTTTCGACAAAGGCAAAAGATTTAATCACTAAGAGTAAACCGTTAAATTAAATGAGGCAAAAACTCAACATGTTTTTAAGCGATTAGTACAGGGTACACAGTGTGCTAAACTAGATACGCAGCCAGAGAGGCACAGAGAGCGGAGGGTGAGGTGTTTATTGATGCGAGGAACACTCTACTTCTCTGCTCCATGCACCAGTAGTTACAGCTGTAAGATGTCAAGTGAACCTAGCTTAAAGGAGGAAAAAAGTTTTGTGCACCCAAGTGTTTCTACAGTCTCTGAAATATGCAGGAGCATAATTGTTGTTTTTATTTGTTATATATATATATATATATATATATATATATATATATATATATTGTTTGTTTCCTTTTTTCCTAGGGGGGGGTTGGGGAGGCATAGTTTTAAATTAATTACACAGAAAAGCATGTGATCATTAAAAAAAATTGTCAGACAAAGCTTCCAGGGACCTGTCTTCTAGGCAGCAAGCAGCCACTTCGGATATTTAGTCAAAACAAAAACGATTCTGCAATGATACTGATGAAAACATGTTTGTTTGCTTTTGCGTGTTTTTACAGCAGCAGCCTGTATTGATCCACTGCTGGATGAAGGCCTCCCCAAAATGTTTCCACTTGTTTCAATGTTGTTCATTGTCTTCCAGGTTATGACAGCAAAGCATGTCTTTTTCTTCTCTTGAGAGTTCTAGAGCTTCTTTTGTCCATCTTGGTCTGTTCTTTGTGCAATGTGCCCGGCCCACTGTCATTTTCACTCTTTCAGTGATGTCCCACACTTGTATATGTTCTCTGATGCATTTATGTATTCTCTTCTTCATTCCAACATACATCTTTCCTTACGTCTCGGTGTTGTCTGCAGTTTCTGTATCATTTTTCTGTTTAGTGACCAGGTTTCAGAGCCATAAGTGGGCACTAGTCGTATGCATTGATTCAATTATTTTAATTCAGGCAAATGGGTACATTTTCTTTCAACAGCTTGCTATTCCTTCCAAATGCACTCCATCCCATTTTCACTCTCCTTTTCATTTCTCCCGTAATATGTCCATCTGCACTGATTTGTTGTCCAAGGTAGACATATTTTTTTACTTCTTTAATAATCTTTTAATTTACTTCAATTTTTATAGTTTTACCAAAGATGTTGAACCTGACTTTTCTTATTCAAGTTTATTTTAAGATCAGTTTTCCTACTTGCATTCAAGCAACATTCCCTCAATGTTGAGAGAACGTTTAATAGTCCTCCCCAGTAATGTTTGCCTGGCTCCATAGGCATAGTGGACGCATGCCTCCCAATTCTGAAACCAGTGCAATCAAGAGTTTTTGAATTCAAAGCTGCAGATCTTCAGGTATTTATGTCATCAGGACATTGTTTGTTGAAGTTTTTATATATATAATTACAGCTACTTTTTAGAATGAAGGTTTAGCTTTTAGTTGATGCTTTCTATAAATTTGTTTGAATTGTTTTCCAGTTATTCTGTCAATTCAACAATCAGATAGGTGCAGAATAATTGATGGGAATAAAATATAAGATGAATAATTTATTTCCCAGTCAGTTTCAATTTAGAGAAACATAAAATATAATGTTGTTACAATTGGCTTACCTTTGCTGGATTTGTTCTAATTCTCTGATGATTTTAAAAGACTGCCAACACTGGATGTATTTTTTGATAGCCCTTTCAATTTAAACTGCTTCCAAACCCAGTCAATCAGGGTCATATAAATCTCCCTGTCTCTCCAAGTTTTAATGTCCCTCGTAATTTTATAAGTGGTCTCACTCTAAACGATTCCATCATAGCATATTTCCATCTGCTGTATAGATTGATGTAAAATAATAAAATAAAAATCTAAGTAAACTGTACTTAGTAAATGGATATCTCCATTATATATATATATATATATATATATATATATATATATATATATATATATATATATATAAATATGTTCATTCTTTTCATTATTTTCTCTTTGATTTTTCCAAGATCCCCATATAGCTGGGCCTTGCCCCAGTATGATACTGTGTGTTGTGCCACACTAAATATAAAAGGATTCACCCAACATTATTGCTGGTGTTTCAGAATGACATGCAGCAATAAAGGGGTAAATCAAATGCAACAGATCCAAATCTTTGTATAACAAACATGCAGAACGTCCAAACAAAGTTGTAGTCCGCTTATGTTATGTACATATGGGGCAGTGTTTGATATTGTCTACCTTTAACTAATTAATCAGTGTTAATCTTGTTTTGGAAAGAAAGCCAAACACAGAACCTGGCAAATACAGCAGTGTTCTGTGTAATATCTGAAATGCAGAAATAAAACGTATTGCTCTATAATCACCAGATTAGTCTGGAAGAAGGGAGATCTGCTGCTGAGTTATATATGACTAAAAGCTTGTATTGCCCCCTAGTGCTCAAATGTGGCAGCAAACAAAGATGTTTTCTTCCTGTATAAATACACAAAATGGTATATAAAGTTATGTTTTTTTTTATTTAACAGTATACATTATATGTATAATTTTACAACATCAAAATTAAATGGAGCATAAAGACTTAAGCTTTTGCCCCTTTATCCAATAGTCGCTGCTGGGTCAGTTATTAACAGTCTGCGAACACAAGACAAAGTGTAAGGAACAAAGTGAAAATAAATAAAAAATAGCATTGTTATAAAATATAAAATTCAAAATTCAAAATGATGAATATTAAATTATGCTAAGTCATAATGAATGACTGGATATCAATAAGCATAATCTTTCTTTCTATTTTGTTGGTCTCATCTTGTTAAGCTGTCATTGATGCATTTTACAGCAACAGTTACTATTCTGTGTGTTTGGTAAAATCTTGCTTGTTTGAAGATGGAAATGTAAATACATCCTGAAGCCATTATTATGTGAAGAATCCCTTTTTCATACATTAACTAATTTCTTTCATTACTTATTTTCTGAATGCTGATTAATCAAAGACAAATTCTGAACAATTCCAGTAAAGGAATAACTATGGCATGTGGCTTTATTGTGACCTCCTTCACAAGGTTATTTCACTACATTTAAAGAATCCTCTCCATTGATCTGAAGCCACTCCCAAATTGTTCCACAATAATATACAGAAAATGGGCTCTTCACCAAAAGCATTTAATATAATAGTTATCTCTTCAATATTGAAGGTTGGGCTCTGACTTGACCTTTTCATTGGCACCCTGACCTCTGTTGCTATTGTTGTTTGCATTTTCAAAAGAAAGGTTAATAACAGAAGCCTTGAGTTAAAGTAAAGGTTACACATGCTTCCAATGCTCTGACCCCTAATCCCCAAAGGAAGGTGGTATCAAAGATGACATGCCCCAGCCTTGTTTCCTATGTAAGCAACCATGAGATACCAAATAATACCAAATTTGAATTAAAAGTGTGCAACAGTGTTTGAACACAATAGTGTGAGAGCTACCAGCTTCAATGACAGCAGAGGTTATTAAGAGTCTTGGGATTATCCAAGATCATGAACTGGCAGTTACATTATCATGACACATACTAAAAGTCTTAAAGTAATTCATAAAACAATTTTATGACAGTAAATGGCTTTTATGGACATTGAACAATGAAAGCTGGAGGGGCTATTCAGCTATTAACATAGACTTTTCAATGGGAAAAGTTGAATGTTGTCTTATTCTATTTCCACTTGTTCGATGTGTTTTAAATTGAAATGACAGTGTTGAAAGTGTTGGATACAATAGTTCCCAGCATACAAAACATCCCAAGTTGACTTCAACCCCCGATTTATTGTACTTTTTTAAGCTGTTAAACATGTTGATTGAATGAAAATAGCTTCTCTTTATTTCTATCTGTTAAATTAAGGTAGTGAAAGGGTTTGAAATACTATAAACATGCTCTTATCAGTCCACCTTGTTAACCACATACATAACTTCCTAAGTCAGTATCTGGCACTTGTTGATGACATCACTAAAGTTACCTGAACAACATGAACATTTTATTAATATATTCTCCTACAGATATGTTTAGATTTAGTTTATTTAGAGGATACCCTAGTGAAATATGTGACATAATGCTATATTTTAAATATAAAAATGGGACCAGCTATCAAATGGGGACGTTTTGTACACTGAGAACAATAGTATCCTACTTGTGGAATTAGAAAGAGTGTGAAAAACTCACCTCCGAGGATTATCCTAATATAGAGACATATTCAAGAGAATAGAAGAGGAAACTAAATCCTCCAAATGAATTTGAACCTCAGCTTTAGGTCCTTATATATCATATGTATCATATAGTTTCAAAACAGAGGTGATTATTCATCCCATCCAAATCTTGTTTGCTTGAGAAATGGTAAAATAAGAGATCATAAGTTGTTTAGGCTTAAATGTACATTGCATTTTAATTCCAGCACCACTGCACTCTCCTAAACCACCTGAATAAATCAAATATTAAATATTACCTCACTAATCCATGAAGACGTTCCAGATATATATGTTAATCTTGCTGTCATTTGAAACAGCTGCTCTATTTAAATATTTTATAAGCCTGCACGGTCTTGTCAGCTTTTTGGAATTTGAAATGAGATTATAAAATACACTGCCAACAGGCTGCAGATCAGTAATGTGAAAAAATGAACATGCCACAGACAACATTTCAAAATATTGATGGGGATGCTTCCTCAATTATTCCCCGCACAATTTCAGTACTTATGCATCCTGAATGTCTAAATATAAAATACAATAAATACGTTGGGCAAGGGACTCCACATCTTACTTCTGCAGAAGATGTTTGCAGTACAAGGTATTGCCTCCACAGTGTTGAATACATTGGACTTGGGTAGGCAATTCCAGTCCTTAAATTATACGTTTTATTGCTAGAAATCAGTTGATGTATTTACTGTGAAGAGTTTTACTAACTTTTTGTCATTCTAACTTCTCACACTTCCAGCTTACATGTAATAAAATTTTGAACTCATAGAGATTACACTCCTGTGTGATATAAATATAAAGTATGTCCTTTTCAAATACCCACCACAAACTTTGTATTGTTTTGTGCATTTCACAGTTCTCAACCAAGGCATGACATGTAGCTATTTCTGGAATTCACTGTACAGCACAGTGTATTACACTAAAACAATGTCTGCCAGTGTAACATTAATTTCTGTCTATTTGAAGACCACATGCAAAATAAAAATAGTTCCTTCGCCATTATTCTCCATGAGACTTTGCTAAAGAAAGCCACCTGCAGTGCAACTGAGTAGTAATAAGTTGAATAATGTTTTTAACACAGCTAGAGCCCCCCACAATATCAGTCAAATTTCTAAGCAAATTACATTTTCAAAGAAATCACAAGTCTGAATGCAAACAAAAATATGTTGTTTATAGATAATAATTTCTGGAAAATAAGTCAAGGAGAAGATCAGTTTTCAAACCTTTAATGCAAAGTATCCAGCATTGTAAACGCAAGTGTCTGTGTCCCCCTAAATCAGAACAAAAACTCAGTCTCCACTTTCACTGATATACAGCTATCATACAAGACATGATCCGCTTGATTCTGACATGCGACTTGGAAACGACATTGGTCTATCGTTTATTAAGCATGAATACATATAGCAACCAGATGTACAAACTGCTGTTTTTATGTATTTATGTAAGAAACTGAAAACAACACAACTCAAACCTCAAAAGTGTCAGAAGGTGCTGATGAATAATAATGTATTTTTTACCCAGGAGAGGGAGATATTTACACTTTTTCCCCTAGTCAGTCGCTTCCAGGTTTGCGCAAAGCTCAGCAGGGTAGATCGGCGGTGCAAGGATTCGATGCTAATTTATATGATGTGACAGAGTTCCAACTAGCATGTACACTTTTTCCTTGCCTGGCCCTGGTTGTGTTTGGTTCTGGTTACATCTGTGAGTCACGTCTTTGTCAGTATTTGTCAGTTCATCAGACTGCAGTCTCCTACACTTCGTGACTCATCCTGTCATGATATCCATTTCATCCTCCTGATGAGCTCAGTGTTGCTCTGTACCCCAGGGGCCAGTTGTCCTAACACGATCTGATCATGAATCCGGGCTCCGATCTTGATCTTGATCTCGATCTCAATTGTGTTGTACTGAACGGATCCGCACTCAATCTGAGCTCAAATGTGAGCTCAAACCCGATCCTGCTTTTGAGCTTTTGAGCACAATCAGAATTCGATCCGACTTTTTAAAATGGAGGAACTAGGCATACTTTATTTAGTTTGCCACGGTCAAACCCAGATACTGCGGGTATTTAAATATAGGCAAAACCCTTTTGAGGTTTTTGGTGAGGAAGGTGAACGAAAGTGGTATAGATTAACACGATGTGCCATATTAATCCTCACAGACATGATTTATCCTGTAGTGCAGTGGTCTCAAACTCAATTCCTGGAGGGCCGTGTGTATGCTGGTTTTCGTTTCAACCAAGTCCTCAATGACTTAATTGGTCTAATTGTTTAATTCGCCAGATACATTTAAACACCTATCCAGGCCCTGGAATATTTTATAAGCAACTGTACCTTGAATCAAATGTTCTTTTAGACCATCGACTGTAAAATACCTCACAGTGTTTTAAATATGTCAAATTGAAAAATTAATTGGATAAATTAAGTAATTAAGGACTCTGTTGGAATGAAAACCAGCATACACACGGCCCTCCAGGAATTGAGTTTGAGACCACTGCTGTAGTGGGACCAACAACAAGCACAGTCATGGGTAGTCATGCCTTACTTACCCACACTTTTGAAGCTCTATTTAGTTCAGCAAGTAGTAGGTAACATTATCGGTGCAGACAAATCCAGTTAAGCACAGATAAACAACAAAAATGTTACTTAGGATTCTGCAAAATATTTTACATGATTCTGTAGGATCCTGCTTAGGATCTTGTACAACATCCTATCACAGAATCCTACAGGATCTTAAACAGGATCCTGTCCAAGATTTCTACAAAGGATCCTTCTGCCAACATATTGTGACATTGAGCTGCTTATTCTTATTCTTATGTACAGAATTATACAGAAGTCTAGGTAGGTTTTAGAGTTTAAATTTAATAGGTGAAAATGTCAAGCATTCAAGTGTTTCAGTTTAATTTAGGAAAGATATTATAAGGAAATGTAACGTATGTTCCTGTCCAGTGGGCCCTTATTTAACCCAGTTCTGAGCTAATGCACAAATTGGGCATCTAAAAACTCCCCCATGGTGTCAAGCTGGTGTCGAGCAAATATCTATTCTCCACATGATTGATTGAATTACTGATCTTTTGGAGCTTCCCCACATTATAACCACGATAACTCAGGTCACTGGGATATACCTTTCCGAAAGTCTCCTGCCCCAGGACAGCAAGGCATTGGAAGTCACTGTGGCTGTCGTCCGGTTCACCTTGGCAGGCATCGGCTTCGATGTGCCAATCGTCGGCTTCGACATGGCAATTGTCTTGTCTTGGATGAAAAGATTGTGCCAAAATAAAAAAGGAAATAAAAGATAAAATCAATAAATAAATGAAATAAATACATAAAACATGCAATGCATAAATAAATAAATAAATAAATAAATGATAGATGTATTTCCTTTTTATTTATGTATTTATTTATGTATTTATTTCTGTTTGTCTTTAATTCTTTCCAATTTTCTTTATTTTTGTATTTATTAATTTTGGCACATATTATCCTCTGTAGTATGTAGCCTATAGCCAATTTAGTAGTATATGACAATATGGTATAGTCCCGTGCCCGGGCAGGCTGTGTTCAGCACTGAGAGCTCAGCTCGGGACCGCAGCTATGGACAGCGGGGTGGTGTTGGAGCTGCCGGGTCAGTAGAAGGAGCTGTTTAGGAATTATTTCAAACCTTTAGTGCTCACACACACATACAGGGCAATTTAGTGTAGCCAAATAACCTAAGCAGCATGTGTTTGGGATGTGGGAGGACCTGCAGACACAGGGAGGACATACAAACTCCACACAGGTGGACACCCAAGACTGGTACTGGACCCAGGTCCCAATAGCTGTGAGGCATACATAAACTCAGCAAAAAAAGAAACGTTCTCTCACTTTCAACTGCTTTTATTTTCAGCAAACTTAAAGTGTAAATATTTGTATGAACATAAAAGGATTCAACAACTAAGACATAAACTGAACAAGTTTCACAGACATGTGACTAACAGAAATGGAATAATGTGTCCCTGAACAAAGGGGGGGTCAAAATCAAAAGTCACAGTCAGTATCTGGTGTGGCCACCAGCTGCATTAAGTCCTGCAGTGCATCTACTCCTCATGGACTGCTCCAGTTCTTGCTGTGAGATGTTACCCCACTCTTCCACCAAGGCACTTGCAAGTTCCCGGACATTTCTGGGGGGAATGGCCCTAGCCCTCACCCTCTGATCCAATAGGTCCCAGACGTGTTCAGTGGGATTGAGATCCGGGATCATCGCTGGCCATGGCAGAACACTGACATTCCTGTCTTGCAGGAAATCACGTACAGAATGAGCAGTATGGCTGGTGGCACTGCAGGAAGGGTACCACATGAGGGAGGAGGATGTCTTCCCTGTAACGCACAGCATTGAGATTGCCTGCAATGACAACAAGCTCAGTCCGATGATGCTGTGACACACCGCCCCATACCATGACGGACCCTCCACCTCCAAATCGATCCAGCTCCAGTGTACAGGCCTCGGTGTAATGCTCATTCCTTCGACGTTTTAACTGAGTCCGACCATCACCCCTGGTGAGACAAAACCGCGACTCGTCAGTGAAGAGCACTTTTTGCCGGTGATGTCTGGTAAGGACCTGCCTTACAACAGGCCTACAAGCCCTCAGTCCAGCCTCTCTCAGCCTATTGCGGACAGTCTGAGCACTGATGGAGGGATTGTGCGTTCCTGGTGTAACTCGGGCAGTTGTTGTTGCCATCCTGTACCTGTCCCACAGGTGTGATATTCGGATGTACCGATCCTGTCCAGGTGTTGTTACACGTGGTCTGCCACTGCTAGGATGATCAGCTGTCCTTCCTGTCTCCCTGTAGTGCTGTCTTAGGCGTCTCACAGTAAGGACATTGCAATTTATTGCCCTGGCCACATCTGCAGTCCTCATGCCTCCTTGCAGCATGCCTAAGGCACGTTCACGCAGATGAGCAGGGACCCTGGACATCTTTCTTATGGTGTTTTTCAGAGTCAGTAGAAAGGTCTCTTTAGTGTCCTACATTTTTATAACTGTGACCTTAATTGCCTACCTACCAGCCTGCCTACGTAAGCTGTTAGTGTCTTAACGACCATTCCACAGGTGCATGTTCAGTAATTGTTTATGGCTCATTGAACAAGCATGGAAAACATTGTTTAAACCCTTTACAATAAAGATCTGTAAAGTTATTTGGATTTTTACAAAATTATCTTTAAAATACTGTGTCCTGAAAAAGGGACGTTTCTTTTTTTGCTGAGTTTATGTATATATCCTCTCCCTCTGTCTCTCTCTCTCTCTCTCTCTCTCTCTCTCTCTCTCTCTCTATGGGAGAAGGAAGGACATGGAACAGGGAAGCTATAGATTGAAACAAATACAAAACATAGGACCACAGAGATCAAAACAATTTGGGGAGACTGCTCTTTACATGCCTCCTAGTGGTCAGGAGGCCATACATTTCTACAGTGCTGTAAGATGTACCACCATAATCCTGTCTCATTGTATTGCCAGATTTGTTGTTTCAGGTATCATTTATAAATGTGAAAATATTTAAGAAAGCTATTCATCCAACATGGAGATAAAATGCAAATTAATCTCATCCACTTCAGAAGGTGGGTATCGGTAAACAATCACATATTATAACCATGTGGTGAAATCCTAATTCTGTAATGCTCAACTGAGCCTGAATACATTTAACACTCATTTGCTTATTTCAGAGCTTCAAGTGCAATCAACTTTCCTAAAGCTAATTTTGAATCTGTTAAAACATAATTCAGGAGTCAAGAAAATATTGGCATCTGTAAAAGTAATAGGGAGAAAACGGCCTTGAATTTATAGTCATAAACATGCATCATCAGGATGAATTTAAAGTAGAAGGACATATGTTGATAAAAAAATAAATCTGTATTTTTGCATGTATTTATCTAATTTATTCTTGGCTTTGAAATTATATTGAATAGAATAGCCTTTACAAGATAAAAGCTCGGACAGTTAAGGTTCAGGTTTAAGGTCTGGACTAGATTCTAAGGTGGACTCAAGTTATGAGATTGTATAATTAAGGATTCAAGTAAATTGATTAATGGCAGTTATGTTCATATTCTGTGAACTTGACTAGGCTTGCATTTCATCTAGAAGACCTCAGACTTGTCAGATTGGCAATAGATTCAATTTTTGGTCTTGGCTATGGATGGGGTCCTGACTTGTTATAAGGGCTAATGTTAAGATATTCTTGTACACTTTAATACTTTATTTATTTCCTTATGAGGTAAGTATAACTGAAGCCATTGTATAAGTTCATATTTTCTATCAGTACTACACAAAAGTTTCACTAGATGTCGCCAAAACTCATACAGCTTCTTGCTGAATTGGACAACAAAGATAAACAAGTAATTCACAGACTGGAGAAAAAAAAAGATTTATAATAATGTGTAGGACTATAGGTCAAACCCACAAAGTTATCTGGTATTGCCTACTGAATGGAAATAACACAAATACAATCATAATCATTATGTTATCTGATACAGTTTGTATACTCTCTCTCATATTATATATATATATATATATATATATATATATATATATATATATATATATATATATATATATATATATAATGTATTGTGTTCATTGGAATCGCCTATAATTATATTTATTTATTTATTTATTTATTTTTACATATAGTTAAACTAAAGAGTGAATGCTTGCTTACTGGTATTACCTAAAAGGGACAGGAGAGGGAGCACCAAACTTTACATGATCTGTTCTCCCATTATAGATAAGAGGGTACATGCATGGTGAGTCATTACTTAATTGGAAATCTCTGATTAGTGCTTACAATATGCATATTGGTTGGAGGGTTATAAACTGTAACTGATGTATCATCTGAGGTTTTGTGTTTGAAAGTTCAAATCACTTTTTTTTCATGTATTTAGGGCTCTATATTATTATTATAGAAAATAAAAGTTGTTGAAATGTCATACAAAAATTTGTACAGAATCACAACAAACTTAAAACTCAGAAATACATCTCTAAACCCCACTACACTTCGGATTGCACTGCATGCAGCCTTCCTAGTGATTTGAATCAATACATTTTTTATTTGTCTGTTATCTAGTGCACATTTATTTTGATAGAGACACACTTTCATGGGAGAAGATCGTGCTGAGAAGCTTTTAGAAGTTATTCAGATGCCACTGCTCTATTAAAGCTTTCAACAGACAAAGAATAAGGAATATGTTTTCACAAAAACCATCTTAGTGACAATAACTTGGCAGATGTGATTCAAATATGCAGCTAGATATGTATGGAAAGTAATGACCAACCACAGCTTTTAGACTTTTTTTTCTGCTTGGCTAGTTAGCTAAACACAGCTAAAGGTCAAGAACAGCAATTCTTACTATATTGTGGGTATACTTTTCATATCCTTATCACCTTTTGAACATGCATATTTATTTGATGTGGCTTGTAAAAATACCTTTGATGGAAGACACATCTGTTTGGCAGCTCACACATGACTGAGTTGGTCTTGATTATCTGTGAGAAATACAGACTATATATAACTTAACAAACACCAGTTTCCTAGTACTACATTTATCATCTGATTGTTAATTATAGTGCAAAAGGAAGTACAAATGTGAACTAGTGGCACTAAGATCATTCAATTAAAGGTTTAGGTTTTTGACAAAAGCTCCAATTATAAAAATATGATTTGTGGTTCTATCATTGGAGATCATCTAAAAGCAGTTCACATGTTAAAAATAGTAATGAGGCACTAGCCCTTAAGATGGGTGAGAGCATTCCTCCAGGCAGCTGCTTTAGACATTATTGCGCTTGCCTATGTCTGTCTGATGACTGCAGTTGCCCATTTCCAGGAAGGATGGATAAGAGCTTTATTTATTTATTTATTTATTTATTCATGCAGGATTCAGGATGCAGTGACTCACAGGCTAGCATCAGCAGCTTTCCAAAAAAAGCCCCTCCTATTCTCTCAGGGCCATGAATATTAACCAGTCAAAAGGAGGGTGCAATCGATAACTCCCACTCTCTCTTAAACCCACGCCCTAGAAGAAGCAGCAGCACAGAAGGCACACAGGCTGACAGAGAGAGGAAAAGGAAGACAGTAAAGCAGCTCTTGGAAGAATCCACATAAAGGTAATTTTTTTCCCTGATGTGTGATTTCCAACCTACTGTCTGTAAACTATTGACTTTTGATTTTCCTGTCTCAATATGGCAGTCTTCCCTTATTTTATGTGTAGTGTTGCCTAGTCATGATGCTGCAGTTGGACAAAGGTTGTTTCTTTTTTTTATCAGATTTTGCCTCATTCTCTTACATTTTAACTGTTAAAATTGTGGATGCATTAAAAGTGATTGTTTTAAAATGCGATCTCACAGGTTCTGATTTTATTTTAGACAAGATGAGGGGAGGGGCAACGTCTGTCTGGTAAAGCATCAGTGAACAGTTTATTTTAGCAGCGTGCTTCAGCGCCAGATTACAGCAATGTCGGTGATGGGACTAAAGGGGGAAATGAATGGGGCTGCCTTAGGAGAACAAAGGCTGTGGGTTGCATTAGTGTAGGCATATCCCTCCCAGAGAAATTAAAGTAATTGATGGTGAAAAGCAAGCAAAGCGTTGCACTGAATGAGCTGAACACTTAAAAAACAAAAGTAGGCCTCCTGTGACTTGCATTTGAGACAGACAATGAAAGAGTTGGGCGTTCATTCTGTGTGTAGAGTCAATTCTGCATCAATTGTTGCATCAGTAATGGATTTTCTCAATTTATTTGAATATTCGCTTAACCAGCAAATGGTTTATTTATTCTTAATTATTATTATTAATCATCATGTTATTGATTAACAATTATAGAATTGAAGACAACATGCCTCCATTATACCGCCATTTCCCTAGTTGAATATTTGCATTGTAAATGGATTCCTGAAGAAAACAATCCTTTCGTCCCTGCTCTGAAGTGCGTATGTCAAAAAAAAGATGCCACCCTCCCCATCCTTCCTCCATTAAAATGTAGCTCAGCTAAAATATTTTTATTTGTGCTATGTCTTCTCTTGTTTGCACTACCTTTTTCATTCATTTTTCAAAGCAAAAATGTCTGACAAGCCTGATCTCCAAGAAATTGCCAGCTTCGATAAAACCAAACTGAAGAAAACAGAGACCAAGGAAAAGAATCCCCTGCCGACAAAAGAAAGTAAGTGGACTTGATTCTGAGAACTTGCAACAGAAAATTAAGAAGCTGGTCAGCATGGTGGCAACAGTGTACCATTAATCTCTTTCAATGTGAAATCTGTGCCCTGCAATAGCTTTTAAAGTCAAATTTTGGGATTGATTTAAAATAAATAAATATAAATGTAAGTAACAGAAAGAAAGAAAGAGCAAGCAAAAGCCACCAGGAATTAAACTATTTCATTTTGTAAGATTGCTTTAAAAGCAGTTTATACTGGTAACCCTGAAGGACATAGACACTTAAATGAAGTTAATTGCTGTATACAAGTAAAAATGGGTTTCAGGCACTTGTTATTGTGATTCTATAGAAATATTGTTTTGTAGCTTTGCACAGATTAAAATGGATACTGTTTTTCTAATTTTCAAAGTCTTCTGTTTGTTTGCAGCTGAACTCTCAGTTTCTCAGTTAAATCTTTACTTGTTAAAAGTGGAAGGTAATTAAAAAAGGTTCAAATTGGCAATATAGTTAAATTACATTTGCAATGAAGTAATTAAGAGTTCATTCTGAAGACAAACCTGATCACATGGGGCCCAGGGTTGCAAACCACTGATCTATGCCAACTGGCCGATTGTAGTATTCAAATATCCCATTATCCCTGCATCTCTGGTTTTCAGATTATATTCCGTGGAGGTGAAATAAAACTGTAATCGATCTATAAATACAGCACCAGATTTTTATATCAGATACAACACCAATAGTTTAGGGATGAGTTTGGGACGTTGGTCTGGCATGGGCACAAGTGAACCCGATTGATAAAAATCTCTTTCTGTGTCTCAGGGTGTTCACCTCAAGAAAAGAAACATCAGTTAAATACTCTGCTGTTTATTATAGGCATGAATTAACATATCTTAATTAGTTTTAATTTACAGCAATGTGTTAAGCTGCACTTAATACCATAGACACCAGGACAGAAATAAAGTTCTGCTGGGCTGCAGGTCTGAGATGGGAAGCTCCTGAATGTGAAGGGTTTAATATTGATCTACAGGAGCTCTTATAAAACCCTCTTTCATTTGGTTCTTGGATCAATAAGCTATTAGCAACCAGGCAGATGTAATAGACTGAAAGGGCTCCTCAGATCTGTGTTTTTTGCTACTGTTCACAACAAAAGAGGACCTCCTGATGACTTTTTTTCCTGCTATATTCTTTCAGTCATCGAGCAGGAGCGGAAAGGAGAAACAACGCCTTAACCATGAAGACAGAAATATTTCCAAGATGGCACTTTGATTTGACTGTTACCCAGTTTCCTTTTCATTTAACAAAGAAAGCTTGCAAACAGCAAGAGGTGCATGATGGGAGGGATGAGCCATGGCACTGGTTTTACATTCCCGTATAGGGGGACTTTTACTTTCAAAGGAAGACGCGGCACATATCAAAATTCTTCTACTTGGTTAACCTGCTGTACACATATGCTTTCTTCTTGTTTTTTTCCTCCTTGTTGTTTATGAATAAAGCTAACTGGAAAAGAAAAAGATTGTAGATGTTTCTGTATACACAGTGCCTCCTGTAGGTCAGTCTCTGTTGTGTCACACATTTTGTCAGTTCTTGATAATCAGTTACATCAACTGCTGCTGCCTAGCTATGAAACTTATTAATCCTAGGGCTCCCAAGTGGCCCATCCCATTAATACCTTCACTCAGTGCAAGATAGCTCACATACCCTGGAGTCTTCCACTTAATATCCAGGCTGTGCCATCAACCAAATGTTGTCGGGAGTTCCCAGTGGGATGACACACTACTGGGCTGGGACTGGGTTGGGACTGGGTGGGAGTAGGGTCAGCTGGTCGAACATTGGTATGTGATCTGTAAAGCTGTCTGGGTGCCTCGGTGTCTAGTTCAGTAAAACTGAGCTATGTGCATCCTTCTCCAATCATAGAAACCCAACTCAAAGAACAAAACAACATGGCTGGCTTGTCTTGGATGCATGCCATCTCATAAGACATATCTATGTTATCTCATTCTCTCCATGGCTTTCCAAATTTGTATTGGAGGCACTTAATGCTGGAATATCTAATTATTTTGATTATTCAGAATCTAAGCAGACAAACCGAAGCACATACATCAAGTAATTAAGTCTCAACAAATGAAATAGAAAATTAGAGCAGCCCTACCACCAGGAAAGCATGCCTTGTGAGGTGCAGGCAAATTTAACCCAACTATAAAGAATCTCAGTAAGGTTTGTTTCTTGCCACTGGAAAGCTGGACAGTCCATCTTGAGCAACAGAAAAATTAAGTAGACATTGTGGTGTTAAGAACAACCCTCTTTGCTATGAATAAGCTCATGCTGAATGAAGACAGTTGGTCATTTTTTCATAGCCACTAACAGATGGCCTTTTGATTTCACAGTGGTCACAGTAGAACAGCTGCAGAATTTAATACAACAAAGGACAATTAGTTGCTTATGTTCCCTGATTTGGCAAACACAGAAAAGAATGTTCCGGGTAAAACTGTATTTATGCATTCTGGTGTAAAAGCAAAAGCTGGTTAAAATGCATTTCCACTTGCATGTATGCCCAAAATCAGGAAACAAAAATGCTTCAAATATAGACAGTTTATCTGAAATGAGTCTCTATCCCAGAGAGTGGATACATTTATATCTTAAACATAATTTATATTAATGAAAAACTGTCTCACAAGGAACAATACTGATAGTATCCTAGATGGAAAGTCAAGTAGGTTATTATGAATGGTATTATAAAAACTTCACCCAGGAATTGAAATTATATATCACTGAGCAGTGTAAAATACAGATGGAAGATACTGAGGATCTTGGCAGTTTAATTTATATAATAAAATTCTGCAAATTGATTGATTGACCCCAACAAAGCAGTAGTCTTTTGACAATCTCTGTACATCTCTGAGATTGTATTGAACAACTGACTGGATGTAAAAATCATCAAGTGTAGTTTCTCTAGCAACTGTGTCTGCCTCTCCCGGATTCAGAAGTTTTGACCCATATTTATAAATCCACAATATTTGCATAGGTGGCTCTGTCCAGCTGACAGGCTTAAAACGTTGAGATTAAAAACCTGTTGTAACATCCTCCCAGCATGCCTCAGTTTAGAGCTGAAATACAAAGCAAATGGCTTTAGAAGCTTTGTGATCAATTAAATGATTTCGACTTATCTAGCTGCAGGGAATAGCTCCTATATATCCAGTAACCGGTCCCAGTAAGTGAAATATGTTTGACGTGTATTTAATCATGTACTCTCTATACCTCTTAAAATATGGTTCCTCAATAGTCCAAAGGATTGTATTTTGATCCATGACTTTGTATGAATGCTGCCTCTTCAGTTTCAGCACAGCAGATGTAGGTTATATCGACTTCTTAGAGGATCAACCATTCCTGAATCTCAGATTAATGTCTATAGCATTCACCTTGGAGCCTGCTTATTGTTCTTGTAATATAGCCATGTCAGCTGTCTCTTTGTGTTTATTTATATAGTTTATATACTGTATGTTCAACCCAGCTATTGATACAACACGGGATGAACAAAAGCCAGCTGTTCAAAATGAGCATCACAGAGTGTGGGCCCATCCTTGGCCTTCATGATTGTCACAATCTTCTTAGTAGATGCTCTGAACAATATTTACAATTCCTCCAATAGTCCCTTTTCTACTGCAGTGGGAGAAATTGGTATCTGAGGCTTCACTGTGATTTGCTTTTGCAATTCATCGTAGAGGCGATCAACAGGACTGAGATCAAGGTAAATGTTTTCCCAGCTTTTCTCCTTGAAATTCCATGTACCGCTACCAGCTTTGGTACATTGTCAGGCACATTGGTAATGGATATACACTGTAGGGTTTCACCATGAATGTAAAAGAATGCCAGCAATGCAAAATATCATAATAGGTCCTATATATCTTATAGCACTAAAAAACTAACCTCTAGAAATTACACTATCTCTAATAAAAGTTATTAGGCTGTGACGGGTGTTTTGACACACTGTTTTAGTCATGTATTTAGTATGATTTTAATACAGATGAGACATCTACACACGTAGTGTTTTGTTTGATAAAGTGACAGCAGGAGGAACTAGTAGCTGTAAATCACCTCAGCCACCATCAGCACATCACCCTACCCAACAGACGAACAGACAGGCACTAGGATGTACATCTCACTTAACATATAAAATTATACTTCTATCAGTTCAGACACGATTAGTCCATGGCTTTAAGGTCAGTGGGTTTCCATTAAGCTAATGGACAATGGATTCCTTACAAATGGTCTTTCCTGGAAACTCTATCCAATGTCTATTGAGTATGAAATGTAATTGCATGGCAGGAGTCCACAACGGCAAATCCTGATCTGTTACAGGCTACTGGAATGCTACAGAGGTATTGAACACTAGAGGACGCCATTTAGTCATGTATTAAATAAGTGAGACCAACTGAGAGTAGATTAACAAAATCAGAGGCAAATTGATACAGTGTCACCTAAGGGTTACCTAAATGTTACTTACATGTAATTGATTTCTATGTAAATTTCTAAACCCCAGTTTAATTAATATGATCCAAACAACTGTAGTTGCTGTTCAAATAATAATCTTAATTCTACACTACTGTGCTCAGCTGCAGTAACCAAACATATGTGCCTTAATTTAGGATTTAGGAGTTAGATTTCATATCACGTGTCTAGTTCGGGAAGACTTTATTCGCCTTCCTAATATCATCTTGTGTTACAGTCACAGAAACATATTCAAAAATATGCAACAGGATTATATCAAAATAATCAATAATCTAAGCATACAAACAAATAAATCACTTACCTATTCAACTGTTATTATTATATAATTATTGTATTATTTATTTTTTGGGAGAATAAAAATCTTATCCTTTATCCAGGGCGAATTTCTAATTCTAATTTCAGTTTAATTTTGAGACCCCCATCCAAAGGTAAATTACATAATTAACATATCACTATGAAATAGGATACTGACTTTATATAATTATTTCAAATTAAATTTAGGCTCACTTACCCATTACAATCACCTATGTAAGAGGCTTATACATAATTTGTAAGTACATTTCACTGCACAGCTCTAATATGATTTATAGATAGATAGATAGATCTCATTAATCCGAACAAAATGTCGGTATATGATTCTAAAGAGTATTTAATCACAAGTAATTTAATAAATATACAGCTAGTAATCTATAACATTGCCAAATTTACATAAGCATCTCTACTTTAAATACAGGTTGACTAAGGTGAGACAGTTTTCCCAATTTGTGACATTAATCCTGGTGCGTCATGAGGACTTTCCACTTGAAAATAAAGTGTACAAAGTAGGGATGTGACATTGTTTCATATCATAGCCTACAGTAAAATATAGAATAAGGTTGCGCCTTGTAACACCCCTGCGAGACCAGCAGCTCATAACAAGCGCACCTTTACACACCAGCCCCTAATACCCCACACCTGCAAACATTTAGCCATCCAAGGACGCTGGCTCAGGCAATAATGTGTCGGCGTTGATCTGGCTCTCTTTTTTCTTCTCCATTGTGGAAGCAGGATTTTGCGTGCTCTTCTTATTTCACACTTGTTAATGGGGAGTGAGAAACGCAACACAAATGGTCTTTTAACTCTGCGCCCGGCCATCCTCTGTACTGATGTGCGTGGAGAGCTGGCGTCAGGACTCCTGCCACCCAGAAACAGACGTCTGGCATGCATTTTACACACTAATGTCAATTTCCCTGCCTTTATCGCGTTCATTAGTTCACTTATCTGTCTCCAGATCCCGACTACAGTTTAAAGTGGTCGTTTTGCGGACAGAAAGTAGTGTAGACTGCTTGTTAAAACACAATCACATTTGTTATGTATGAAACAATTCTCGACGCACGCATTATTTTATATGAGCATAGTTGAATTATGACTGAATATGGCAAACATGTATTTCAAATAAAACGCCAAGGTTATAAACAATTAATCGGAAAACACTTAGACTATGTTGCTTAATAAAACTGACAGGTATAATCTTAAAAAACAACAACTCTTTCTCATTCAAAATGTTCAAGACAGCCTTCAGGGCATCCCAGCTCAAGTCCTGGGGGCAAACGTGACTTCTGCACCTAATGGAGCCTCGAAATGGACCGCCTTTGTTCTCAGGTACCCGATTATTAAATCCATATTGTCGTTTATAATGTTTGTACCATGAAAACTTTATAATACTCGGGAAATGTGTAATGTTTGTATCAGTTTTGTTGTCTGAATCATTGAGAAATGTGACCCGGTGCTGTCATCGTAAGGTGTATGAATTGAATTGACCCACACATGGAGATTACTCAGTTTTCCACAGAATTTGTATTTATTTGTGTTTAAACTTGTTGTGAAAGGATACACGGATAGGAACCTAAAAATAAAAGCTAATATAATTACTTAGAAACATTTGCATTAGGTACATAATGAAAAGCGCTTTAGCCATTTTCTGCAAACCAGTTATAATCTGGAAAGTTTGCTGGTTTATGTGTACTTCAACGTGTAGTCGAAAACATGTTTTGCATGATCAAATATAATTTTGCAAAGTTATCAGATAATGGATGCACATGGAGTATATAGGCCCATATAATATGCTAAAAACATTTCTAATTTTTAAGAATATGCTAATTACACATGGAATTGGACTGTTAACGGCCTTTTAGCAAGGCGTTGGGTTTTGTGTGCTGTTTTATCAGATTATTAACCAATAAAGCAATGTTAGGCCATTGATTAAGGGGAAAAAATCGGATGCAGCCCCACCAGTTTCCCTGAAGGCGGTTTACTTTACTTACTTGTGGATCAACACTTAATAGCCTTTGATTTTGTCTCAATTAGGTGCCGGGGAGCCGTGGGTTCATTCAGTGAAAGTTTGATGTTGCCGATATCCAATTAAGGGGGATTATCCTCACCTGGAGGACACCCTTTGTCAGGGCTTTTCACAGCTTGCTTGGCCAAATCAATTGCCATCGGGATTTATGTAACGGCATAGTTGGAAGAAACTGCAGTTTACTTAAATTACAGAGCTTTAAGAGGTTCCCTTGCAAAAGGAGAAAAAATAAAAGTCACAACAATTGTTGTCTAAATGACACATAAAATGCCTATGTTAAGATGAACTCTCTTAAATTGGTTATTAATTTTAACACATTGGTTGGAATAGAGTATATTTATGAATGTGGATTATGTAATTAAATGTTTAAAGTATGTTTTACGTTAGGGGTTAGCATATTATTGAGCAGACCAGTAAACCCTCATTAAAAGTTATGGATTCAAAACCGTTTCCCCAACCAGCAACTCATTATTGAACGAGGAGAACCCTAAAGATTACTATATGTAAAAGTATGACTTTTTTTGTATTTTATCAAACGACACAATGTCGTGAACAGAGAAATAATATTTCTGTGATATTTTGGCCACACATGTCCCAAAATAACTTGCTAGATGAGGACTGTTTCCTGTGATTTGTATTGGTATGTTGATCAATGTGTTTTTCTACAATAGTTTAGAAAGCTTGACGTGCTCGCATACGCGGTGGTCCTGTTGAAATAAAATAAATGTGCACTAGGACAACCAACTTTGTAAGTGAATCTTAACACAAACTTATATATAATGTGTGTGTATATTATATATATATATATATATATATATATATATATATATATATATATATATATATATATATATTAGGAGCTATTTAGGATAAACTGTATACAATGTATTTCTAACATATATGATACAGTTCCTCAAACAAGCGTATTGGTTTTATGTGAAAAGACATACATGTAAAAACTATCACAGTATACAAAGTATACACTTACTTTGTAAGTGTGATATGCAACTGATTGTTCTTATTTGTGTAAGACCGAAAGTATCAAAGGCAGCAAACGTTCATTTACATTGTAAATATGTTTAAAGTCACACTAGATGGTGATTAAAGGAATAGGCAACACTTCAGAATAAACACACCACTGTGTAAGGATCTTTCGACTACACAAAGCAGCATGTCACTGAGCACCGTACCTGTAGTGTGGATATTCATGGGGCAAATTATATTAACTGTAGGTATAGTTATTGCACAGCTGAGAATGTAGTACCATAAATATCTGAATTCTTTTTAAGATTTTAAACTGACTTCTTTGTCATGAATTGTTTTTAAGAATATTATTATAATGACGGTGCTCATTATCATCATATGTTTAAGAATGTGATCTTTAAATAAAGACATTTTAAACCTTACAACGTTGGAGGGGTATAGGGGTATTTAAAAACGGTGTCAAGGCTTTGAAGTGCGGTATTAGGCGTTTCCCGAGTCTTGATCATAGAAGAAATGGCCCAATGACCTCCCTGTAGTCATTTCACAGTAAAATGAAAACTTTTCCGTCCCTTAGACGAGACCCCCTTATAAATATGCGAGAAGCCGCCCTCACTGCCTCTGTGTCTTGTCTTTCTCAGCATCTTCCTACCGGACTATCCAGAGGTCAAGGGTTTAAGGTGGCAGTTTGCTATCATGGTTCCCTACCAGTTCTTCACTACAGTTGTCCTCTCTCTGCACTGCCAGGTGTTTTTAGCTGCAGCATGGTAGGGCATTTTTCATTTATTATTATTATTATTATTATTATTATTATTATTATTATTATTATTGCATTTTTACAATGTTTGTCTACCTTTTAGGTCTGTCAACAACTTCCTGATGACGGGCTCAAAGGTAACTTTAATCTATTGATCCTCCTATGGCTTTAGTGTACAGTCGAGCTTTACATGCAGTTAACCGAATTGCTTTTCCAGGTTTCTTGTATATCTCTATACGGTGGAATAGCTTAACATTCAACCCCGTGATAAAGTGGTTAATGGTGGTGTTTTATCCCCCATGTGCAGGCCTACCTCACCTACACCAGCAGTGTGCAGGCGGGGGCTCAGCGCGGCGTAGAGGAGTGCAAGCACCAGTTTGCGTGGGACCGGTGGAACTGCCCGGAGAGCGCCTTGCAGCTGTCCACCCACAACGGACTGAGAAGCGGTAGGTTATATGTCAAGGACAAATCTGTCTTATCTGTTGTAAAATAATGTTTAATAATATACACCGTTAGAAATAAAATAAATGCACTTGTCTCTGGAGTGGTCGTTTCGTTTTTTTAATCTGATTGACATTTATATGCTCTATATTTGTACCAGAAACTACAATAACAAAATAAAAGTAGTAGTGACATATATATATATATATATATATATATATATATATATATATATATATACAAAAAAATAACAGGATGCATGTTCATAACAACCTCCCTAACACTAGTCAAATAACGGAGAACTCATGGTGATGTCATTAATTGTATATGCCTAGCAGAGTGCTTTTATTAAATACTATTTGTGCACATGAATAGTTCATTATCTCGTTTTGCATTCCAGCTACCAGAGAAACATCTTTTGTCCATGCAATCAGCTCCGCTGGAGTGATGTACACCCTGACTAAAAACTGTAGCATGGGTGACTTTGACAACTGTGGATGTGACGATTCAAGAGTGGGTCAGATCGGTGAGTGACACATGAAATGTAAAATATATACATATCTAATGTTACATTGATATTCTGAAAGGGCATCATGTCAACAATATGAGCTGATATTTAAACTGTACATCGCTGATGTAAGTTGACTTTACAGGTGGGAGAGGTTGGGTGTGGGGAGGCTGCAGCGATAATGTGGACTTTGGAGAGAGGATTGCAAAGCAGTTCGTGGACGCTCTGGAAACGGGACACGACTCCAGAGCTGCAGTGAACCTGCACAACAACGAGGCCGGCAGACTGGTGAGAGCAGTAGTCATTGATTTCTTAAAACTATTGGTATCTATGATCAACAAACAGAAGCACGCAGGGAGGAATATTTGGAAGATAGTTCAACCAGATGAGTTACACTAAACCCTTTATATATAGATAAAATAAAGAATGCATGATTTGATGAAAGCTTTTCTTTTTTTGAATGACTCCGATGATATTAAAAATAAACTCGTGAACATTCTAAAAATAATGTGTATAACTCTTCCTTGTAGGCTATTAGGGCAACTATGAAAAGATCCTGCAAGTGCCACGGGGTGTCTGGGAGCTGCAGCGTCCAAACCTGCTGGCTCCAGCTGTCCGAGTTCAGAGACATCGGGAACTACCTGAAAGTGAAGCACGACCAAGCCCAGAAACTGGAGATGGACAAGAGGAGGATGCGAGCCGGCAACAGCGCCGACAACCGAGGGGCCATCGCGGAGGCTTTCAGCACCATCGCCCGGACAGAGCTCATCTACCTGGAAGAGTCCCCGGATTACTGCGCCAAGAACGCCAGCATGGGGCTGCACGGCACGGAGGCCAGGGAGTGTCTGCAAAGTGGCAAGAACCTCTCCCAGTGGGAGAAGCGCAGCTGCAGGAGGCTCTGCCATGAGTGCGGCCTGAAAGTGGAAGAGAGGAGGAGTGAAATCGTCAGCAGCTGCAACTGCAAATTCCACTGGTGTTGCACCGTGAAATGCGAGCAGTGCACACAGGTTGTCACCAAACACTTCTGTACAAAAAGAGAGAGAAACCGCAGGCCTTATAACAGCACCAGACGCCGAAATCGTGGACATGAAAGCTGAACATGTACCCCATAGCCTTTTAAAATATATGTACTTTATTTAATACTTTTAATATGTTATTTATACTGGGATATAGCGACAGTGTTTCTATATGCCGACTTAACGAGTGTCGAAGGGTTTTCACACTTTCAAGGGGAGATTTTGCCTTTTTTCTGTGAAAGAGGGTATAACATTATATAAATCTGGATTTATACACTGTTGATAGTTGTTTATTATTCAGAAATCCTACTTATTCGTACGCACTTTTGTGACAGTAATATGATACATCACACCTCTATTATTATAATAATTGTGTTTTTTTTTTCTACTTGCCAAAGCACACATTGTTTGCATGTTCACCATGTATTCCCACTGTAGAGGTCGTTTAGGAGGTATGGCACGGTTGGGGGTACGCTGTCGCTTATTTCCAGGTGGCTTACCCAATTGTTTTAGTGTATTTTCAATAGCAATGTGATTCCGTAAAGTGATGGATTTATTTTAAACCTTTGTTGTTCAACGTAACATTTTGCTCTTGCTATATGATATTTTTTGTAGTGTGAATTTCATATTAAATATTTTAAGTATTTCTGTTTTCTGTGCGTAATATTGATTCTCGGGTCGGTCACGTTGGGGACCAGTGTCCTGTAACACTTCCCATGATCTAAATTCCCAGTTACTTCTACATTTTGAATCGGAAACTTTCAAGTAAGGTCAGATTTGCAAGAACGAACGAACATGTGAATGTATGCATATATATATATATATATATATATATATATATATATATATATATAAACACATTTTCAAACACTGCTTGGTTAAAGACGTGTAATATAAAAGTGGACTAGAAAAACATTAATTGTATTAGAACAAATTGGACTTAGGAATACAGAAATACCTGGTAATAAACACAAAACTACTACTCTGGACTACAGAAGAGTTTTTTTCTGTATTTCTGTAATACTTTAAATGTGTATTTCTTCCCACAAACGTGGGTTCAAAAGCTTAATAATTGTCTTCAATGCTGCGTGGTAGACAGTGGAGAAATGTCCCTGAATCAAGATTAAATAGTCTAAATTTTATGGAGTTTATTTTTTCCATAAAACCAACACAAATTACCTACTGTAAGTTATATCAGTATCTGACCCCTGACCCCTTGTAAAACAAGGCAATCGGATTTAATGTAATTAAACTTCATTGTTATTAATGTGTCAATTGTTGTGGGTAAAACGCACAGTTAAGGGCGGCACCTTGAAGTGCGTTTTAGGCGGATCCTTGTCTTTGCTCACCGCCCTTCACCCAATGATCTTATTGGCTGACCCAGGACAAAAGATAAAGTTGTCCCTGGCTTAATAAATGCATCATTTAAATTTAAGAGAAAGATTTGAGTTCCTCTCATTTCCCTTCACACAATAGCGCCATATAGCACCCAGCACTGAGATTGGCTGCAATGCGTCCCTATAGACTCATCAGTTCCGCTGCCCTCTGGATGTCCTACAATCTCTTGTTCGCGAGAGCGTGGTAGGTGATCCATTCTTGATTTTTTTTTTTACATTGTTATGAATTATAACACTAACAATCTATATTTAATGTAGTATATGTATTTCAAAAATAACACGTGTTTTCCTATTTAGGTCTGTGAACAACTTTCTTATGACTGGACCTAAGGTAATGTATTTATTATTATTATTATTATTATTATTATTATTATTGCATCTTCTACTACTATATTGGATTCATATTGCACGTTAACTAAACAGCTATATGCATTTGATTGTGCTTTTCTTTTTTATGAAGTAAATAAGATCTTTAAAATCTACCCAATCAATATAAAATGTATAAACTATCATTTGTAGCTTCATCATGATACAAATTTAATTTGCTTTATGTATGTTTTTTTTTTTTTCACAGGCCTACCTCACCTACGCCAGCAGTGTGCAAGTGGGGGCTCAGAGCGGCATAGAGGAGTGCAAGCACCAGTTTGCGTGGGACCGGTGGAACTGCCCGGAGAGCGCCTTGCAGCTGTCCACCCACAACGGACTGAGAAGCGGTAGGTTTCGTTATTATTATTATTAGTAGTAGTTGTCGTTGTATTATACTTTTGTATGGCATCTATATTATCTTCCTTTTTCATTTCAGCTACCAGAGAAACCTCTTTTGTACATGCGATTAGCTCAGCTGGTGTGATGTACACTCTTACCAAAAACTGCAGTATGGGCGATTTGGATAATTGTGGATGTGACGATTCCAGGAATGGGAAACTTGGTAAGTGGAGGTGAACTGAACCCAGATTAAGCAAAACTATGTCGCACATGAGGCTATTTATTCTTCATGTTCCACTTACAATGACTACGTTCGTTTGGCATGTGTGCTCTGGTGCGTTTTTCCATTCTGTCTGTGTGCAGGCCTATATGCATTTCTTTTTTCTTCTCTTTTAAATGCTGTTGTGTATTCTGTACTGTGTGTGCAGGGGGCAGGTCGTGGATGTGGGGAGGATGCAGCGACAACGTGGATTTTGGGGAGCGAGTTTCAAAGCAGTACGTGGATGCGCTGGAGACCGGGCAGGACTCGAGGGCCGCTGTGAACCTGCACAATAACGAGGCTGGCAGACTGGTGAGAGCCCAGCCTCAGACTTTGTCACACAGCATGAGTGATTCAAACTCTGTTAATCATCATCATAATAACGATGACAATAACGATGGTCATAATAATAATAACAGACAATAACCATCATCATCATAATGATCAATAATTATAATAAAAACGAATATATATATTATTATTTTTTTTAATTTTTTTGGGGCTATACCAAAATCAGCTATGCTTGTAATGGCAAGAGTGAAATTCACTTGAATCGTCCAGTAATAACCAACGCCGTGTTTCTCACAGGCCGTCAAGGCGACGATGAAACGCATCTGTAGATGTCACGGCATGTCCGAGAGCTGCAGCGTCCAAACCTGCTGGCTCCAGCTGTCCGAGTTCAGAGACATCGGGAACTACCTGAAAGTGAAGCACGACCAAGCCCAGAAACTGGAGATGGACAAGAGGAGGATGCGAGCCGGCAACAGCGCCGACAACCGAGGGGCCATCGCGGAGGCTTTCAGCACCATCGCCCGGACAGAGCTCATCTACCTGGAAGAGTCCCCGGATTACTGCGCCAAGAACGCCAGCATGGGGCTGCACGGCACGGAGGCCAGGGAGTGTCTGCAAAGTGGCAAGAACCTCTCCCAGTGGGAGAAGCGCAGCTGCAGGAGGCTCTGCCATGAGTGCGGCCTGAAAGTGGAAGAGAGGAGGAGTGAAATCGTCAGCAGCTGCAACTGCAAATTCCACTGGTGTTGCACCGTGGAATGCGAGCAGTGCACACAGGTTGTCACCAAACACATTTGTGCCAAGAGAGATGGAGTACTTGGGCATTTTAACAACAGACGAAAACCCCGTGGGCATAAACGATAAACCGTTCACACATTCAAACACATTCTAAGACTTTGCATTGTATATGCATTCAAGTGTTGTTTTACATTTCTGTGAAGTGATGTATCTGTTCTGTATGATATTTTATGTGTGGTGTTGTCAATAATTAAGATTGTGCGATGTATTTTGCTTATTTGTTTGCCAAGCTGAAAAAGTGCAATATCAGTGCCAGCATCAAGAACGTGTTGTAAAGGTTTACTTGTAATAAATGATTAGTCTGTTGGCCTAGATCATTTTCTGTGCACTTTAATCTTATGTCCTGTAAATAATTATATTTGTATTTCATCCAATGTTAACCACACAGCAGAATGTTCCTTTGTGGGATTTTTATATTTAATAAATAAAATAAATCAATGCATTTAAATGAAATCTGTTTTTATTGCTGTTATTTTAATTGTCTTACTAAATAGTTTACAAATAATACACAGACAAACTAATTACCTGCAAACTCACTGTTTTCTATGCATGTGTGTTATGGTGGTGGGGATAAAGAGATCAACAGAGACAGATAATAGATGTACACATATTTAGACAATTCTGCAGGCTGTGTGAGCAGATGAGATGGTTTGTTAACTATCTGCTGCAGATGTGTAGCGACACATATAGTCAATCATACAACTTGAGCAGTATAACATATTTTGATACCTCAATCCTAATCTGTTCCTGGTGTCATGTTTATTCTGGTCAACTCTTTTGTCCTACAACCCTTCAAAAGTAAGAGACAGGTGAAACCAGCTCATTAATATTCAAATCTATTCTTCTTTAAAGTGTCATAATCTCATAGACTCAATGACATTAAATTCATCTTAAGGCTATTGCATGATAACTAAATGTATATAAAATCCTTATTCTTATCAATACAGTACTGTTCAAAAGTTTTAGATAGGTGTGAAAAAATGCTGTAAAGTAAGAATGCTTTCAAAAATAGTCATGTTAATAGATTATATTTATCAATTAACTAAATGCAAAGTGAGTGAACAGAAGAAACATCTAAATCAGATCCATATTTGGTGTGACCACCCTTTGCCTTCAAAACAGCATCAGTTCTTCTAGGTACACTTGCACAAAGTCAGGGATTTTGTAGGCATATAGTCAGGTGTATGATTAAACAATTATACCAGACTGGTGATAATGATCATCAATTCAATATGTAGGTTGAAACACAATCATTAACTGAAACAGAAACAGCTGTGCAGGAGGAATAAAACTGGGTGAGGAACAGACAAACTCAGCTAACAAGGTGAGGCTGCTGAAGACAGTTTACTGTCAAAAGTCCTACACCATGGCAAGACTGCATACTTCATCATACTTACTTCCCTTCACAATTGGAAGATGTCCAGCAGTGCCATCAGCTCCGAATTGGTAGAAAACAGTGGGACCCTGGTACACCC